>NC_133617.1:307306008-307521008 GCF_048593235.1 Sminthopsis crassicaudata | reverse complement strand
TTTTTTATTCATTTGCCCATCTATTTATTTATGCATTAGTTTACTTATTCATCTGTCTATCTTTCCATTTAGGCACCAAGAAATAGAACCAGATGTAGTAAAGAATATGAGTTCCCTATAATAGTTGTAAAGTTTCATTTAAAGAATTATCTCATTCGTAAGTTAATTTCACAAAAAGTTATTTAAAAGCTTCAACTTTACAGGGTCTTAATTTTAGCCCTTAAAGTCTCATAGGGCACTGCCAATACGTAGTCACTTCCTAATTATCTTATAGTCTTTTCCTCTTTTTCCTTCTCTCAGCTATCCTTTATAAAGCACATTTCTTTTTAGGACATCTGTAGGTAGGCTTACAATTCAGGTAGCTTTTATTATGTACTTTGATATTAGCTGTTTAGACACAAAAATTAAATGGGTTTATTCTAGGTGGAAGAGAAGAGATAAGAGAAAATGCCTGACTTAAATTGTCATGCTTTTTCTGTTAGAAGAATCATAAAATAACATCATTTGAGCATAAATATTAAAAATAATACTAGCCAAATAAATAAAAAAATAATACTAGCCATATCTAATATAAAATATAGTATAGAATGATGACATTGATAAAGAACAAAATTTAAGAAAATATGCTCAGACAAAAATTGATTTTTAATTCAATTACTATCAATCATTACTTAACTAAACCTTGGCTTTCTTGTCCATGTGGAGGAAAATCTTGGCCTTCTTTCACCTATCTGGATTGCAAGGTTTGAAAAGGCTACAAGATCTTTTTTGCCTGATGAATTGCATTAAACTGGTATTTAAGTGACTT
Source organism: Sminthopsis crassicaudata (assembly GCF_048593235.1). Taxonomy (NCBI): domain Eukaryota; kingdom Metazoa; phylum Chordata; class Mammalia; order Dasyuromorphia; family Dasyuridae; genus Sminthopsis; species Sminthopsis crassicaudata. The sequence goes on along the minus strand of NC_133617.1, from coordinate 307,520,200 downwards.
CAGAAACTTTATCTTACTAGCTGCATTACTTGTGGTTACTGATAGCTTAGCTATTTCTTGCTGGTCTGTTCTCATTTAAAAAAAAAAAAAAAAAAAAAAAAAAAAAAGCCCCTCTCTTGAAAAAGCCTTTTCTTGCTATTATCAGGGAAGTTTGCAATTTTTTTTTTTTAAGTCCTTCTGCATGTTTTATCTAGACAATTTTTTTTTTTTCTCCTAGGTCAGAATTAGAAACCTGCTAACATATAAGAAACATTTTTTTTTTTTTTCTCTCTCTCTCACTTTCTTTCTGTGATCAAATGATCTAATGGAGGAAAAGGTAACTTAGCAACCAAGGCCCTGGCTAGCTCCCTCTTCAATTAGTATCTTTCAACTTCCTTTCTTCCTTAACCAATATTCAGTATATAAGGTAAATTTTATTTTTCATTCTTCTGCAATATTTACTACTTCCTTTTTTTTTTCTTTTGAGATAGATAAACCTTTTTAAAGGGCATTGATAGCACCAATTTCTATCTGACCATTAAAATCTCAAATTAAACATCATATATGTATATTCAGTAGTTAGAATGACTTTTCAACTGAGGCACTCAAGGCATTTTTATTGTCAGACTGTATGTAGTGATATGCCATAACTAAGAGAAGTAATCATTCTTCTTCTGTGACTTTTTAAAATATATTCAGTGGAGATATTGAGATAATCTAACACATCCAGAACAAAAAAAATGATTGGAGAGAAAGAATTGGTTTACATTGTTCCCAAACCACATTGTCTAAAATGTTTTGTTTTTTTTTTTTTTTTTAAATTGGCAATTCATTCAAAAAATAAGTTTTAAGAAAACAAGTCAAATATGTTTGGATACTTTTTTCAAAGTTATACATCAAGGTCTAAATCTTTAAACAATTAATGTAAGATCTGTCTGTGCTAAAAAAATCTTATCTCATTAAGTAAATATTGTTTAAGTCTTTCCTTGATGTACTAGACTGTTAGGCAAAAGCCTAAAGAATAGTAAATGAAAAAAGGGGTCATATACATACATACATACATTAAGATTTTTGTAGGCTGCATATTGATTAAGGTTTTATGTTTTATTATATTTCTTATTTGTTTTCTTAAATATTTCCCAATTACATTTTAATCTGTTTTGGGTTACACAAGGTAATATATGGACCTGTGAACCATGTGTTTGACATCCCTGAAAATTCTATTCAACTTAATCACTAAATTTGCAATAATAATGTATCTTGGGGGGGTGCATACTATTTTTCCTACAAATGATGTCTTCTCTGTATTTGGAATTATACATATATATGTGTGTGTATGTGTATGTGTATGCATGTATGTATATATACATTTTTTTTTTTTTTTTTTTTTTTGCTGAGGGATTTGGGGTTAAGTGACTTGCCCAGGGTCACACAGCCAAAAAGTGTTAAATATCTAAGACAGATTTGAACTCAGGTCCTCCTGACTTCAGGACTGGTGCTCTATCCTCTGCACCAACTAGGTGCCTGATATATTCTCTTTCAATTTAATAAGTATATTTTAACTGTGTTGCAAGAGTATACTTATATGGTGTGTATGTATGTATTCACATTATTACCCTCCATGAATTGCTCCCTCTTTGGTTTAATACTAATATCAGAGCCCACAGAGACTTGCCTTTTCTTATTGAGTTCATATATCCTTTGTGGGTTATCTCTCAACAATGAAAAATTAATGTCTGCTGCCTCCTTTGGGTCAGTGAACCACAGCACTCTGCCTTGTGGTATCTTTCCCCTTTCCTTCATCTTCTCCTTCCTCTTTCCCTTCCTCCATACCACATGGTATCTCCCCTACCACTGTGCTTCCTAAGCCCACTTTTCCTCCTTACAGCTAATTCACTCTTTTAGGATGCTTTCAGGATTTAGCCTGTAAGCTAAGAGCATGCTTCAACCTCATGGGATGCTCCATTTCTACTAAGGAACTTGTCTTTCAAATGTTCTCCCACTTTAATTCATATTTACCATTCTCTGGTCTATTATATGCCTTCATTTTGTCTGTAATCCCTTCCCCTAAAAAAACCTACCTTTTGCCAAAGGGGGAAAAAAAGGAAATAAAAATTAAGTTTGGTTAAACAAATGGAAAATATTCTGGGGTCTTTCTGGATGCAGATGATCAGGATTCCTCTCTAAAGTGATTGAAGATGGAAGGCCCTTTAACTTTCAATTTCCCTACCTTGTGTAACTCTCTTATATGTCTAGAGCTGGGCAATAATCATACAGTAAAATAAGCAATAACAAAACATGGCAGAGAAAGTAGAGTGCTTATTTTGACTTCATGTAATGGACTGTTTTGTTGCAGGTAAAATAGATTATAATAGAAGTTAAAATGTTAAAATGTAGGTAATTCACTAATTTATTTGGGAAAATTTTTTTTTCTTTTTTTTTTTTTTTTTTTTCTTTTTCTTCCAAGTGTCAGGCTGGAATTCAAACATTTAAGGTTTCAGATCTCAGAACAGTAGAGAGGTTCTAAGCTAAAACTGGTTGGCCTAATTTCAGGCAAGTCCTTTTATTCATTTTTATTTAGTTTTATGTCATTTTCTTCGAGCCTAGGGACCACTTCCTTAGTATTGCAATTGCTGCTTCTACCAGATTGTGACAAAAAAGCCATTTTGCCCCAGGTCCCTTCAACACTGTCCTCATTCCACCACTGCAGGTAATAGCCATCTGGCAGGCTGAGACTAAATAGTGCCAATGTATAGTTTGACACATCACCAGGGAACATCTTGAATAATTGCTTATCCTAAGCAGCAATAACACTACTTGAGGTTCCAAGGAGCAAGGCTTTTATATGTCTGTATTGCCCCTGGCATACTCTGGGCACTTAATGTTGATAAAACTAATAATGTTACTACTACTTATAATGACCACTCACTTTGACAGGAATGCTGTCCAAGTAACTAGGTCAGAATCTCTTATAACTAAACAAAATTTTTATCCAATATTGTAAAATCCTAAAACTTTGTTGTATTGATTATTCCTTGAAATGAATGAGTCATTGGGGATGAAACTATTATGATCTAATGGGCATCTGTCACACTGTCTACCAGGGTTTTATAGGCTAGTTAAATGCATTTTAATTGGTCATTTTGACTATAATGTTGCTTCGAGAATTTGCTCTATATAGTGTAGTTTCTTCTGTATTTCAACAAGGATAAGCTCATACTAGATGCTAAAACAGATTAATTATATAGTATTTTACCATCAAAACTATTGAATTGGTAAACTGGCTTTGCTCTCTCTTTTATTATAGTCTCAGTTTCCCCAACTATAGAATGGGGTTATTAGCAATAACACTGCCTATTTTATGGGCTATCAATAGTTGCCTGACAATCTTGCAAAATGTCATATTTTATTTATTGAATGCATATTTACTGAATATATTGATATTATGAATGTAATATTTATTGAATATATTATATCAAATGTCAGTAAGGTTTAAGTCCCTATGGTGTGCTAACAAAACAGCAACTGGAAATTTATCAGAAAAATAATTGAAATGGAAAAGAAAAAAGTTAACAGGGAAAACTGAAGCAATAGAATCTTTCCTTGCCCTTTATGCAAACAAAAACTTTCCAGAGATTCACATAAGTTAGTTTAGAGCCTTTTACAGGTGCAACTTTCTAAGCAAGGGAAGCCTAAATCCTTTTCATTTAGGTTTTCATGATTCCATATCCCAATATCCAGCTGAGCCCTGAAGAATGTTTTCATAAAGTCCCTTGATGCAGCTGTTCTGCACCATTTACTCCTGCTCAGGCTTAGAAGAAGTCCATTTTGCTACTATTGGAATAGTTTCTCTGTTATACTCCACCTCCTTAGATGATTAACTATTGCAACTGCTTACTTCCTTCATAGCATCTATCTGCTAAAGTATTTTCTGTCCTATCACTACATAGCCAATATGGTGTCTTCTTACAAGTTTCTCTCTCATTTAGAGTGAAATTACTAAGATCAAAAATGCCTTGGGACTACTCTACAAATCTTTAATCTTTTCCTTAATTAGCTTCACTGCTTTATCCATTTAGCAAGCACAAGAGCTACTAAAGCAATTTTAAGATTGGTAGCTCCTCTTCCTTCTCCAGCAAGTCCTTACTTAAACTGTGGAGACAATTACTTCCCATTTTCCTTTTACTGGTTTTAAAATAAAGATAGAGTTCATTTCCTAGTCTACCTTTTGAGTAATCCTTCTCACCTCCTCCATCCTGCTAAAGTTAAGCATTAATACCCCAGGAAATTTGCCTAGAGCCTTCTGAAAGAGAAATTTGAAGCATAGATAAGAAATTTACTTATGTCCAAGACTTGCCAAAGGCCCTGTACAAATCTGTAGCATTATTATGTGACGATTTTGTTTTTCCCTGGAATTATATCATAGTAAATATAAATAATAGATGAACTGTACTGTTTACAGGCAAAACTCTTCTAGGACTAAAGTTATCAGTTTCATCTCTTTTTATGGATTTGAATAAGCACTAACTTCAGGATAGAATCCCTCAGATTCCATTCTAAAAAAAAAGATCATTAGACAACTGATGGATTGGAGCAGAACATTCTCCTTCCCTCACTTACTAAATATTGGTAAAGAGTATGGGAGTAATTTTTGTAGATTGTTTCACATATGTTGATTCTGTCAGTGGTCACATTAATTTTTAAAAATACATCAATTCACACACAGGTCATAATATCACCCTATAATGTCATTGTTCCTCTATGAAAGTGAAAAAAAAAACCTGATAAAATGAAATCATTTTTTTTTAAAAATAAAACTTAAGCCTTAAGTTCTTAGATTTCTGGAAATGCATAAGAAATGCTATGAACTTTCACATGTCAAAGATTTTTTTTTTTCTTCCTTATGTGGGGTACAGAGACCCTAATTCAAATTCACTACTGGGAGATATCTCAAAAGGTAGGTAGAAAGTTTTTATTAGAATCTCGTGAGAAGCAAGCAATGTACACTCCATAAGTCAGAATGAGGAAAGTTGATCCAGAAATAAAGTGTGATTAAATAGACAAGCAATACCCAAACCCTCCCCAAAACCCTGCTTAAACAAAGCATTTTGACTTGATTGGCTCTTGCAGTTTTTCCTTATATGGTAGGTGGGATGACAATGGGCCAACTAGAAATGAGAAAAGCATGAAAAAGTTACAATTTTAAGATCACATGATTTTTAGGAAATCGAAACTAAGGCCTAAGGTTTCACCTACATTAGTGGATAGTCTCTGAGACACCACATTGCTTTTTCTCCCCACACACACTTACAAGGTGGTAGGTTATGTTTCATCTACATCTTTAGTCCAAATTACCTAAGGTTCAGAAGAATGAATTGAATAACTCCTGGTCATAGAACTAGTAAGTGACAAATACAGCAGACAATGGACAGAAACAGACTGGTCTCTGTTTCTAAGCCAAGGATTTGCCTGACATTGCCACTCCCAGCCTCTGATTATTTAGTAAATCTTCCACCTGCATTTTGGACATTTCCTAATCTTTATTGTTATTAACATTCAATTTGCTTCAATCATGGGTCCTGCTTTGGCAGAAACTATGAAGGTCTTCCCCTTCTATATTTATTTATTTATTTATTTATTTATTTATTTATTTGACTAATTGAAAGAGAAGATCTTTTGCCTTAATTGCTATCTAGCTTTAATCCTTAATCACTGAATGGGTTTGGCCTGTTTGACTAAGACTTAATTTAGGTCAAGTTCTCTCATTGCATCCAGGGGCATCCTGATCTATATCTGGTCACTGGACCCAGATGGTTCTGGAAGGGAAAGGGAGGCAGGTAACCTTGCAAAGCCTTCCATCACTTAAATACAATTCACTTTCATGTCACTTCATGTCACATCCATGATGCCATGGTCCTCTTCTAGAGCAAAGTACATACAACAGCCAACATCTGCTTTAGTATTCAAGGTAAATCCTGGTCCCAAGCTTTCTTCAGGTTTCTCAGCACTTGCTGTGTGGCAACCCAATCTGCAATTTACTTGCTCTAATTTTAAAAAAGCTCATTGTGCTTTATAGTCTGTTTTCTCTTGAATTCACAATGACATAAATGTCAGACAGAATTTGAACCTCAGAGTAAGATTTCAATTCCACCACTCTATCCACTGTTTCAACATATTACCTCTGTTTCTGAACCTAATCAATATCAAATTAGATATTCAATTCCAAATCTTCCTGTCAAGATACTGAAGCAATATTTCCCAATTTAGATTAGGAAATTTTTATTTGAAGACATTTTGTTCCTTAGTTTTGCTATCATTGATGTCAGTGCACACTCATGGCCTTAAAGGGACTAAAATTTATTGAACATGTCAAGAATGTTGAAAGTTTTTATTATATTTATGGTACAAAGAAATCAAGAGCAACATAAAGGGAGGAGAACTGAGAGGGAGGCCCCATTATTTATAGAGATAAGGCCCAGCAAGGATCACAAACATTCATTGTTTTGTGGGTTATGCTTGGGAGGCCTTTCTTTTTATTATTCTTTTACACCATATTTTGTTGGCATGCATCATTGCTAAAATGAACTGTTCTGAAGTCTCCTAATATGTTTGTTTCTTTAGTTTTCCTGTGTAATGAATCTGAGCAATATCATTTTTCATTCATGGGTATGTGCTGCCAGCAGTGACTAGAAGCTTAGATTAAAAAATAATATTCATTATAAAATATAAAACATAATAAAATCATAAAGGAAAAAAAAATGATGCTTTGAAATACACTAGTCAAACTCTCTAGTAGTGGCACTGGGCTTCCAGCAACTAGAGACCCATTTGGTGATTTAAGGGGGAGAACAGAGAATAATCAAGTTAACATTTGTTCTGTTGCTTACACAAATATTGCAGCTTATTCATAGCCTGTAACTTACTGTTGATAATGCCTCATGATCTGTATAGACAGCTCCTACAGGGAAACTTGGAAGTGAATTTTGCAGATGTGTCCTTTGTTTATTAATGTAATAATAATAATAATAATAATAATAACAATACTGTTGAGGGCGGTAGCCCCTTGATATTCCTTGTTTGATCTCCAACTTCCTTTGGGACTTGGACCTTTGATACAAGATGTGGTCAAACTAGTTTGGGCTATCTGAGATGGCTACGGTTTTACAGCCCCCATTCTAATCTGCTCAAACAGACCAAATGTCACAGCAGGGGAAGAGACTTCTGTCTCTACCCAAAAGATAACAAGAGAATCCTTATCTTATTACATCACTCACAGGAACCTCCTTACATCACTGCATAAAAGTGAGAACGGGAATCTTCTCTTTGCAAATGGCCTTGTACCATGCAGCCATTTTGCCCACCGGCTCTCTGGTGTTTCCATTCTAATCAATAAAGACTATGTTTCCATACAGCATTAAGTAGCAAATTCCTTTGCTGCCGAACCTGCCATTGGTTACTTTGGGGAAGGAAGGAGAGAGAGAAAAGGAACTGATCCATCTTTGTTTAGACCACAATTTACTCCTCAATTTACTACTCATCATTTACTACTCATCAAATACCATAATTTAAAAAAAAAAAAACGAAAAAAAAACCTCATAGGCCTGAGAACCTAAATATCCTTCATGGCTTTTTTTTTGTTTGTTTGTTTGTTTGTTTTTGTTGTTTTTGTTTTGTTTTTTGTTTTGTTTTTTCTTTTTCTGTAGCTCAGTCAGAAATGGGCTCAGGGTAGATATAAGTAGCAGGAGTTACAAAGACAAAAATCATAAGGGGGAAGATATATAATCACATTACAGTCTGATCAGGTAGTCAAGATAAAAATCACAGGTATGTATGTTTGCGGGGGATGGTGGTGGTAATTGCAGAGTGGTCTTATCAGGTTATCCTTGAGCTGGCTTCTTTTGACCTTTGGGCTATGGGTACACATAAGCCAGTCGGAGTTGGTTCTGTGGTATAACAGGTTGTGTTCCAGGTTCAGCATGTGAATTGCAGGGAATTTCTGATGTGTGAATATTGCAAGGAATTTCTGTCATCATACCTTAAAGAATGTTCAATTTGTCTCCTGCTTCTGATTCCCAGGTCTATCTGTGTTTCTTTGACTAGTAGGGGTGTTTGAGCAAACCATGGTACTTAGTAAAAATCATTAATTGCCTTAGTTTCATAGACATGAGAGGTTTAAACTCAATAACATCTATTTCATTTACTCATATTTAAATATATCCTGTAGTTTAATATAATTTTATTTACTTCATATATATTTATATAGCCTAGAATATTAGATTCCAGTAGACTAAAATTATTTTCTTTAACCTTTATATTTCTCCTAATATCCTACACTGGATATATTAGAAGCTTAATTATTTTATTATTACTACAAGGATTTCTTTTCTTTTTCTTTTTTTTTTTTAAATTCTTCTTTTGAGGGCAACTAGGTGGGTTGAGCACCAGTCCTGAATTGAAGATGACCTCAGTTCAAATTTGGTCTAAGATACTTAACACTTCCTAGATATGTGACCCTGGGAAAGTCACTTAACCCCATTGCCTCACCAAAAATAAATAAATATTTTTTTTTTCTTCCTTGAAATTTGAATTTGATTGAATTTTTCATTTCCAACACTAAGTTTGAATGATGTTAACTGATCATAGACAGAAAAATAATAGCAATATTGTGAATTAATTTACTTTCTTCTTGTTCCTTTCACATATTAATACAAATAATATGACCACTGACAGAATCAATAAAACCTATAATAATTACCTTCCAATTAGTATGTTTTGGAACAGGATTGGATATTCCTGTATTGGTTCTTAGATATTCCATTCATTTCAACATTTTTTTTAATCTATTATATATAGAACACTACTAGATAATGTCTTTTTTTTTTTTGACATTTTTGACATATCCCTGATGTTATAGATCTTTAAGTTTAGTCATTAATAATAATAATAATAATAAGATATGTGAGTGTGTATATATATATATATATATATATATATATATATATATAGTTAAGGATTAAATTTAAAGATTTATATATATTAGGAATGAGTTCATGATCAAGTGACCTCAATTGCTCTATTTTCTTATAAATTAAATAAGCATTAGAAAATAGAATAATAAATTATGTGAGCAGGAAATAATATTTGAATTCCATGCATCCATGCATATTACTTGAGGATTAAATTAGAAACAGAATTTGATCTACATTTTTTTTAGATGTGTCCCAAATATCTATGTAGGTATTAAATGGCTGCACTATAAAAAAATGCAGATTGTTCCTGCTTTAAATAATGTTTTCTGACATGGTTGTGATAATTCAAGTCAGTGTCTTCCCAACCAATGCAACATAATGACAAAAGCACACTAAAAGTAAAAAGTAGGAGAATATAGAGTAAATTAATAGCTAAAACTATCTTTTGAAATTTAAAATGCAAAAAGGTAGATTCAGAATGATATTATCTTAAATTGGCTATCAATATCATAAAGCAATGGAACTTTCCTTTAATGATATGGAAGAATTAATACAGTCTAGCTTGGAAGTCTGGAGACAAGGGTCTTCAACAAATTACAACTATGATAGCCATCAGCACTTTGACCATGAACAAGGTTTTTTTTTTTTTTTTTTTTTTTTTTTTTAATCAGTGAAATAGGAATAACACCGCCTGGGAGGTCATCATGAACAGCAAAAAGAGCAAAGAATTTGGAGTCAGTAGAAATAAATTCTAAAATTATCTCTGCCCCACAAGAATCTGTGACTTTAGGCAAATCACATCTGTCAGTCTCAGTTTCCTCATTTGTAATTGTTGGATTTAACCTCAAAGTTAGCTTTGTGAAACTTTGTAGGTTGCTGGTAGTGCCTTGACCTATCCAGGAGTGAGATTATCAAGTACTTAGTCCCTCTTAATGGAAATTATAAATATCAGAGGATTTTTTGCAACAACTGCCAGTTTCTAGGAGTCTCTGATGTGATTGCCTCTCCTATCTCTTTTTTTACTCTTCTTTGTGTGGGAATGTTCCTTCCCAGGAGTTGAGGGATTAGTGAGGATTATCCAAACATATCAAAAACTAAGGGTGGGGAGAGGATATTATTCTAAGAAAGCTCTCCTCCTCCCCTTGCCCTGCTATTACCTAATTGAGGACTTATTGTAATAAATGTTTGATAGAATTAAAAGCCAAAAAGGAGCATTAGTACTATGCAACATAACCATATCTTTCAGTTGATTTTCAGGCACAAACCTTTCCAAACAGCAAGCCAAACCCAGTGCAGTTCTCAGTTTCTCCCTCCCAGTCAGGAAATTAGTAAAGTGTTTTTATTCATTTATAAAATCTATCATGCCTTTAATTAATTGTCTTGTTTATTGCCCTAAAGAGGACTACATCCTCTAATCCTGCATCACAGCCAGTTTGCTTGAATGGGGATGATTCTTGCTGTTTTGAAGTCTGAAACTCTGCCCTTTTCTCTTTATAGCTATTGGAAAATAGGCTCTTTCCCACACAGTGAAAGCCTGATATTCAACATCTGTGTCCCTGTAAATGCTTGACAACTGGGTGTCCCTAACCCACCCTCATTAAAAAAAAAAAAAAAAAAAAAAAAAAAAGTGTACATTTGAATATTTAATCTGTTATTGACATGTTTTCACTAACATTCCATTTTAGACAATCAATAAATCAATAATTGTAGCATTTGCTGATTTCTGAGGTGTAAATGCTCATTATGAAAATTAAGTGTCTCACTATTTGAGATGGCTTTATTTTAGCACACTCTATTTGGGTGCTTATTAAGTCACTTTTTAATTTCACTTCCAATTTGCCATCCCTGTTCCCTGGTTAAAACAAATCATTAACCCATTCCTTTCTTTTCTCCTCCTCTCCTAACTTCTACCATTAACCCATGTGGCCTAGAACACTCCCAAGTATGTCGTCTTCTGGACTGTGGTATGAAAGTGCTCTATTAAACAAAGTGCTATTGAAAAGGCTATTAAGGCTTGCTATGCAATGACATTGTGAGATAATGCCTGTCATGTGTGAATAATAGTTCACGTTTATTAAACATTTTAAGTGTTTTACTTTCAAACTTTACATATATCAATAAAGTAAAATTTCAAATGTATTTTGTTTAGTGAGTATATAGTTTCATTTATGTTTGACTTCTTGATGGCTAGTTTGACGATACTAACTAGTAGGGTCAAATTGCCTCTCACAGGTAGTCCATACTCTTAGGAACTTCTCTCAGGGAATTCATACTTAACACTTTTTGGCTTATATCTGTGGACCTAGGAAAATTGTATAGAACTTATTAAAGTACAACAGAAGAATTATGCAGAAGACTCAAAGAAACTAGTTGGAAATACATCTTGGATTACATTAGTGTCACCTGGAAAAGTGCTCTTAACTTGTTCTGACTTGTTGGTTAGAAAATCAATTTCACTTAACACTCCAGAGCCATCCAGATCCAGTGGCAAGATATAGGTCAAGATGACTGGAAAAGGTCCTGAATGCAATGGGAGACCTTTGCCTTTTTAAGGTAAAGTCTTCAACAGGATTCCATTTGACTGAGGCTGCACCCATTCAGTGATTAAGGCTAGAAAGTAACTGAGGCAAAGAATCTCCTCTTTCACGAAGTCAAAAAAATTTTTTTTAATAAATAAATAAATGAATGAATAAATCTGGAAAGGGAAAATGAAGACTGCCATGGCAGAAATGACTACTATTTACATTCACGATGAGTCATTCAGGACCCAAACAATGACCAAAAGGAGACAGTTGAACTAAGACTGAATTCTAATTCTGCTTCTAATTTAAGTGACAATAACTGAGTTACTTAAATCCCTTAATTCTCCAGTTCCTTACCTTTAAAATAATAGTTTTAGTCAGAGTGGAACCTAAAAATCCCTTATAGGATATTTTTATATCCCCAACATTATGATCCAAAAATGTATGGACAGATTGTGATTTGTATTTGTGGTAAGGATATAAACTAATGACACTATAGATCTATTAGCAAAAAATTAGATGGCTTTACTTTAAAATCAGTCTGAATTACAGACAATGTTTGCTCCCCTAATACCATCAGAACTTTATTCAACAAATCCAAAGATACCAGTCTTTGAAGTTGTGACATCTAGCTTTGCAATATTCCATCCCATCAACTGGCAAATTGACAAATTGGAAGCTCCAGTTACCCTGTCATTACAACTTGTCTTGCTCCTAATTCATATGAGGATCAACTGGAATACCTGTGACATTTTTGCTTGCACAAGCAACTTCACATTGAAGCCCATGTGTATCAGTTTGTTTGACATGTTCGTTTTAAACACAAAACAACATTTTTTTAAACTTTCAAACTCAAATGCGGTAGTCCAGTTTTCAGGGCATTTGACCCTGTTGACATGCCTATTAGTAATGCCCTGATCCTGTCAATCCTATGTAATAGACATGTAAAATAAGTAATGTCACTCCTGTACTTATTTGAAATAAAATGTTTGCTGAAGTGATGAAATCAGTATTCTGGGTTGGATTCTAAGATTGATTATGACTGTTTCTAATAATCTTTTGTTCAACTAACTTTAAGTGGTTAGGTGTCAGTTATATAAATATAAGATAGTTAGGGAGTACTCCTTCCCTTTTAAGGAAGAGAATCTAGGAGAACAGCACAAACCTAATACATTTATTGGATTTATTATCAGCTATGCCAGCAATAATTAGTGATCTGGATTAGAGATAGACATATTTTTTTTAAATTTTATTTATAAATTTTTTGACAGTATATATGCATGAGTAATTTTTTTTTTTATAACATTATCCCTTGTATTCATTTTTCCAAATTATCCCCTCCCTACCTCTACCCCCTCCCCTTGATGACAGGTAATCCCATACATTTTACATGTGTTACAATATAACCTAGATACAATATATGTGTGTAAATACCATTTTCTTGTTGCACATTAAGTATTGGATTCCGAAGGTATAAGTAACCTGGGTAGATAGACAGTAGTGCTAATAATTTACACTTCCCAGTGTTCCTTCTCTGGGTGCAGTTGTTTCTGTCCATCATTGATCAACTGGAAGTGAGTTGGATCTTCTTTATGTTGAAGATATCCACTTCCATCAGAATGCATCTTCATACAACATTGAAGTGTACAGAGATCTTCTGATTCTATTCATTTCACTGAGCATCAGTTGATGTAAGTCTCTCCAAGCCTCTCTGTATTCCTCCTGCTGGTCATTTCTTACAGAGCAATAATATTCCATAACCTTCATATACCATAATTTACCCAACCATTCTCCAATTGATGGACATCCATTCATCTTACAGTTTCTGGCCACTACGAAAAGGGCTGCCACAAACATTTGGCACATACAGGTCCCTTTCCCCTCCTCAGTATTTCTTTGGGATATAAGCCCAATAGCAGCAATGCTGGATAAAAGGGTATGCACAGTTTGATAACTTTTTGAGCATAGTTCCAAATGAGAGAATGAGAGAGAGACATAATTAAGATATAATGCCCTCTTTTTTTTAGAACAGTGCAGCTAGCTGTATGGGCCCCTTATGAAGCTTTCTTTCAGGAAGGACTCAGTCTCCATTAGAAAAAAATAGACATGGTTTTGGTAATAATCTGCAAGTCTCATACTAGCCACCCATGTGGACATATATATAACTTACATAGACAACACATGTCATACATAAAATAAATTACTCCTTTTTTTATCCTCTTTTCATTAATCTGAAAAGTACTTTCCAAAATGTACTATGCTTATCATGTTTTCTTTTTAATGGTTCTTTAAATCAAATCTATCTTAACATATTGATGAGGAAGAAGTTTCATTTATCCTTCTCTCACTTAGTCTTCTCAGATTACTCAAAAATAAAGCACACACATTTTTCACATTTTTCTTACTCTTTATTGCGAGAAAAATCTTAAAACAAGATATATTTCAACAGTCATTTCAGTTGCCAGGACAAACAACTTTTCTCAATATTCCATTGGTCTTCTTCCTCTTAAAAAGATACGAGTAATTTCCAGAGCCAATGGAAAGAGAGATAAAATGGGTTTTACAAGAATAAGAATTAGTCAAGGAATTTTTACAAATCACATACTAAAACTTTTGTGGAATAGTAGATTTTAAGAAATTATTAACATAATTTCACTAATGGTGCTTTTTTTGTTTGTTTGTTTTTAAACATAAGCATTCATAGGTGAATGTCTATTTATTTATTTATTTATTTATTTGTTCATTTATTTATTTATTTATTTATTTATTTATCTATTTATTCATTTTTTAATGTTAAGATAATGCCCATGTGAAATACACAGTTTAGTTAATTCTAATTTCTGGGCATATATATATCAGTTTCATAGGAAAATATCCTTAAGTGAAATATGTAACTAGAAAATCATATAGGCTAAGTATAGCACAAGGAAAACAGTTAACAAACAAGTTTCAGTGTTTCTTTGGTCTCTTCAGGGTAAGAACATGACATAGAATTCTTATTGTAGATTTATGGGAGAAGAGGGATAAATTACATCTATGACCCTTTATCTGCATCATTGGAGAAAATAAACATATTGAGATCACATTGGTATGTGCCACATAAGAATAATTCATTACCTGCAAGAATATGTAAGAACATCTATCTATCTATCTATCTATCTATCTATCTATCTATCTATCTATCTATCTACCTATCTATCTATCTAGGGCAGAGAATGCTACCTCTAATGAGCCTCTAAATAAGAGACGAGGGGTCAAGTTTCTTTTCAGTTAATCTTCAGTGAATATAGATGACTGACAGTTAATATAGCTTATCTGAAGACATTTGGTGGTAGTCAGTGTCATTTTAAATGGAAGCTAATTTAGCATGAAAAGTATTGGAAGTTTATAGATGATAAATAGAGTTGGAATTGTGAAGAAAAAAATTAGGAACCCAGTGCTTCATTATTAAAATCACTATAATTTTCTATAATCTTGCAGCTATATAAGCTGAATAGCTGATTTTGTTACTATTTTATATCATGAGTAGATGTTAAAAAGCTGTTAGCCTAAAAAATAAGATTTTTTTGCCACATTTTAAAAGACAAATTTATCTCAAAAGTGGTTTAGCTTCTTATTCCTTGAAAGTATGAAATTATGCTGAATCTTCATCTAGTAAATTTGTGTGGGTTGCAGGAGGGAGATAAGAATTCAAATGTGAAATAGTTTTCTCCTCATTTTAAAGGTACTTTTCCATTTTCTCTATTTATGCAATAGGGCACTTTAGTCAAGTATATCTCACCTGAATTTTCTTCATCTATCTCTGATTTTCAGGAATATGACACTTCTCTCTGATTAAATTCTCTACCATCTACAACTCATTTTTCTTATATGCCATCAAATATTATTTGGAATTTAGAGTTATACCCATTTCACTATCTCTAACTTTAAAATACATCTTTTTCTGAATGGAAAATTTCTATAGAATTAACTTTTAAAATAAAATTTACTCTTTTTCTTAATTTGTGTGTTACTTGTTGCTGTCTTTTTCAAGGACTATAATATATGTTTGAAAATTCTTCACTAGGCATTTTGTTCCATATTTAATTATCAAAAGCCTGATTTCTGATATGATTGTTATTAGTGCAATATGAGTCACCTGATTCATATATATATTTACAGCTGACTTTAATGATACATGGATGGGGGGTCTTTCATGGAAGTACAGTTAATTATTTTCCTGTCCTCACTAACAATTAAACCTTAGGAATAAATAGAATATATCAATCTCTAATATAATATCAGCTTCTACATTCTGGCAGGACATGACAAAACCCATCAAGAGGGTTATGACTTAGCACTCACTCAAGGATTCACTATAGGTCATACCTTATTCAGGTTTTTTCATTTGAACCCTTTCCCCAGCTCCTTTTCACAAAAGCATAGGACATTAATGTTATGTTGTCATATGCAAGAGGAAGATGAAGGAAACAGTAACTTTTCCTTCTGCATGTAATGGCCCTTACATTAGGAAATACCAAATTAGCAGAATATCCATCTTCTCATTCACTCAATCCTATGAAAAGTGTAAGATACAAGTTCAATCCAGTCAAAAAAAAAAAAAAAAAAAAAAAAGATTAAGATTGAAAGTGGGCCACTCTGCAGTGAATTCACCAAGCTTGAAGGAAAAGGGACTGCTTTTTCACAATTGACATTTGTGTTATATCCCCAGATATACGTGAGAATAGGGTCTGACGACAATAAAAAATGAATTCACTAATGTAGCAGACATTTTCGAAGTCCTGCTATAGATTATCAAAGATGTAAGAATCAAAAAAAAAAAAAAAAAAAAACCCAGCAGTAGGGGAAGATAAAGAGGATGAGAAGCTAAAATAACCAAAGATTTCAGAAGGCAGAAAATTCAGTTAAAAATTTAGAGCACATAGAAAAATGTACATACAATTTTATGCAGCAATACTACTATTAGGTCTGTATCTGAAAGAGATTTTTAAAAAGTAAACAACAAAACAAAACAAACAAAAAAAGCAAAACAAAACAAAACAAAACAAAAAAACAAACCAAACTATATTTATTTATAAAAATATTTATAGCAGCTCTTTTTGTGGTCACAAAGTATTAGAAATTAGAATTAAAAAATTAAAAATTAGAACATGAGAAATTGATATCTATCAACTGAAAGATGACTAAGTAAACTGTGGTCTATGTGGTAGTCTCTGTGGTCCATGATTGTGACGGAACAATTGTGCCATCAGAAATGACAAGCAAACTGTTTTCAGAAAAACCTGTAAAGCCTTATATGAATAGGTACCAAATGAGCAGAACCCAGGAGAACATTGTATACAATAACAGTAATATTGTATAATGGCCACCTGTGAATGACAACCATTTTCAATTCAATAATATAATGATTCAACACATTTTGAAGCGTTTATAATGAAAAATATTATCAATCTGCAGAGAGGGGAAAAAAAGGATTTGAATGCATATTGAAGCATATATTTTTTAAAAACTTTATTGTTGTTTATTTTGGAGAGGGGCAGGTGGCTAGTCTGTTCTACTATGTTCTATCAATGTGTTCTATTGCAACATAGTTAATATGGAAATATTTTGCATGACAGCACATGCATAATTTATATTTAAATTACTTCCTTCCAAAGGATAAATAGAATTTGGATCTCAGAATCTTTACAAAAGAATATTAAAATTTGCTTTTACATGTAACTGGAAAAGAAAACTTAGAACCTAAGCAGAAAAAGCAATTAAGAAGTTATTAAATTAAAAGGGAAGATAACTACCAAAAATCATAAAGGTCTTCAAAATTTTAAATAAAACTTAAACACAATACTCTGTGGATACCTTTAGAGGAGAGTCTGCAATGATTCCAAAGATATCAAATTCTTGAAAGAAGTTAAAGGGAACAAATATCAAGATGTATTGTGTATATTACATAAATAATTATTACAATAGAAGGGAAAAAAATCTAAAAACTACAATTGATGAGTTTCAAAAGAGGGGCATTGGTTTTAGAAGAGAAACACATTAATTCTCTAAAATCTGGCTTCTAAACTCATAATCAACCAATATTGCTCTCTTTAAAGTTAGCTGTGAGCTCTTATTCAATAAATTCAATGGTCTTTTCTCAAACTATATCTCATATTATTGATCTCTTTTCCTTATTTGACTCAGTCAATAACCTTGTTTTCCCTGATATTATTTACTCTCTAGGTTTTTTCAGGACACTACACCCTTCTAACTATCTGGCTGCTCCTTCTCTGTCTCCTTTGTTGATAACGTTCTTGATAACATTGTGTGTCCTTCAGGGCTCTTTCTCCCTATTTGTAGTTTCAAGTGGTGCTCTTATTTGCTTCCATGGATTAAATTATTATCTTTATGTAGAAATCTAACTTTTCTCCTAACCTTCATTCTCACATCTCCAACTATTAATGGGCTGTAGACTTATTAAATTCTCCATTCTAAAAACTTTCCACTCCATTCTCTTAGTTGATCAAACTGATTTTCTTAAAGCATATATGTGACCATGTGTCACCCTATGTAATTAACTCCAGTGACTTTCTATTACTTCCAAGATAAAACATAAAACATTTTTGATGTGTTAAAATTGTATCTTGTTCTGTTCTCTTTGAACACCACTCCATCCCCATCTTCAGTCAATATAGTGAGTAAGTTTGTAAGTAGCCAGTATAAACTAATAACAGAAAAAAGTGAGATGGTAAAAGGGGACTATAGAAACCATGTACGGAATATTCCAAATGATCAAGTAATTTTCAAATTATTTCATATCATACACACCATTACCAAAAATCTCAGTTAGAGATAATATATTAAAGGGGAAGTTACCCAGGCCTTGCTATGAGAGCTTTTTAGTTCTATTATCTGAAATTCTCAGATTAAGCTCCAAACATCTTTAGTAAAACTAGAAGAACCCAAAATGGTGCTGGTAATTTTAAGATGATGAAGATTTATTGATAAACTAAACTGCCAGATAACAAGATACATAGTTAGTCTGTCCCCCCACAAAAAGCCTGTAAAATTGGACCCAAATTCTTATAGTCTAAATATCTTTCATTTCTATCCAATGTATGCTGCCTAGTGCTACCAATTCTGATCCATAATTATATGGGTGATTCCCTTTCCATTTAGCCCTCTCTATCCTCTTATTCATGCTGCCTGACTTAGTGTTTTCTCTGTGGATTAATTCCTACAATGTTTTCTCTGTTGATTAATTCCTACTTATTCTCTATATAGCTTATTTGTATGTTATTTACTCTATTTGGCTGAGAATTGCATAAGAAAAGGCACTATCTTTTATTTTTTTTTCCCTTTCTTTATATACCTTAATGTTAGTATTGGTCCTGGCACATAAAAGACAGCTAATATATAGTTGTTGACCATCAACAAAGCACAAGAAAATAAAGCAAAATAAACTGATCCCCCCCCCCCCCCAAGGCTGAGGTTAAGTGACTTGCCCAGGGTCACACAGCTAGGAAGTGTTAAGTGTCTGAGACCAGATTTGGACTTGGGTCCTCCTGAATTCAAGGCTGGGTGCTCTATCCACTGCACTACCTAGCTGCCCCAAAATAAACTGATCTTAAAAGAAAGGATGTATAAAAGAATCCAAGAATCATAGACCTACCAGAATAAAATGATTAATATAAAAACACTACAAGGAATAACATCATAAAAGTGCTTATAACTTCTAAATCCCTATGTCACTTATAGAAAATCAAACTAAACAAAACTATTGCTCAAGCTTCCAAGATACATAGTTTTAAAAAGTGATAATTCAATTACTATTTCCTTGATAACAAAACAGAAGTTATCAAAAAAAATTAGATGCACATTAAAATATAATAAAAGAAGTCAAACCAAGGTGCCAGAAAAGAAGCAATAATTCATCAAACTTTTCCAATATTCCCATCTAAACATCTTTAAAACAACATATTAAATTGAATTCTGGAGAAATAGTCAAAAAAAAAGTTATGGCAAGAGTTGTTTCCAAAACAGAGGAGTTGGCAAAAGGCATCACTGACACAGGGTAGCAGATAGCCTGACATAAACAGTGAATCTTAAAGGCAATGGATATAAGCTGTAGCAGCATTCAGGAGCTCTCAGCCCACAGATGGTAAGAGGTTTGGACAACTAGTCAGAAATAGATTACAGAGAATATTGCATTGATATTATGTTTATGACCCTGTTGCACTGTCAACAATAACTTTTTAATTTTACTCCACAAGCAGAAAAAAAATGAAAAAAATGGATATAAAAACAGTAAACTGGACATAAGTCTATTTACATAAATCCAGAAGAGAAAGAGGAGGAGGAGGAGGAGAAGGAGGAGGAGGAGAAGGAGGAGGAGGAGGAGGAGGAGGAGGAGGAGGAGATACCACCATAAAAACACTTGGCCAAATGGTAAAAGAAGTACAAAAATTCACTAAAGAAAAAGTAATTCCTTTAAAAACTTGAATAAATTGGGGAACAGAGTATAATGGCCAAATTGTGATGGTCCAGTCTAGCTCCTCTGAAAGGCTCAGAATAAGTCCTTAAATGAGAAGTCTGGGCTAGCTTTTCTTTTCTTTTTTTTTTTTTTTCCCCAAAATGACTTTAATTTTATTTCCTTTGCTTAAGCCAAATCGTTAAATTTCACAGTGATTTTGGGTAGGAGGGGGGCAGGGAAAAGACTGTGGATTAGATCATGGTTGAGTGGGGTAGGATTGGTGAGGCCACAGGCTTCACTGGGGAAGCTGGAGGAGCACTGACTGTCCAGCAGGCAGGTAGGTGATGTTTCGAGAACGGGAAAGCTGGTATGCGATGTCCTCTGCGGCTTCCAGCTTACAAAGCTCTATTAGGCCATCTCCTGCAGTGGCCAGTGAATTGGCAATCAGCTCAGCTGCTTTGGAGTCACCCTCTGCTGAGATGATGGCTGCTTTCTTCTGTTGCTCAGCCTTTTCCACTACAAATCTGGCCCTCTCTGCTTCCTGCTGAGCCACCTGTTTGGCTTCTACTGCCTCCGTGAACTCCTTCCCAAAGGTCAGATGCGTCAAAGAAACATCATCTAGGATGAGCCCAAAGGTTGCAGCTCGCTCTGTGAGGTCATCACTCACTTGTCTGGAGACCAGTTCTCTCTGGGTAATCAATTCTCCAGCATCAAATCGAGCTACTACTGACTTGAGGATCTCAGTGGTGATGGATGGCAGCACCCGCTCGTCGTAGTCCTCGCCAATGCTGGTGAAGATTCGGGGCAGCTGATTAGCAACAGGCCGGAAGAGAATACGAAGAGTGATATTGACATTCTGTAAATCCTTGCTACCAGTGATTACTGGGACATTCCGTGGCCGGGAAGGGCAGTCAAAAATAATTGGTTTCTGTACCCATGGGATGAGAAAATGAGTCCCTTCCCCTACAACAATGTCTTGGACTCCACGGAACCTATCAAAGATGACAGCTCTGTGGCCAGCATCCACATTATATAAGGCAGAGTTGACAACTCCTCCTACAACAGCTAAGCCCAGGCCAAACTTGCCAACAGCTTCAAACAGTTTAGCAGCCATGTCTCCTTCAGATGGTCTTGGTCTTCTGTTCTCTTAGACTGCGCCTACGTCGAGTCCCGCCTTTCCTTCACTGGGCTAGCTTTTCTGAAGGGCTCAGAATAAGTCCTTGTCAGGATAAGCAAAAGTCCTTGCCCCATGTTGTGGACGCCGATTTGTAATGTGCTGTTGTCTCCAGAAGCTGCCGATCGTTCTCTGGGAGGAGATCTGCTGTGTCAACTCAAATCTCTCAGACAGATTCTTCTTCCTGTAGAGAACCATTGTCTCCAGTATAAAACATTCCTTAAATATTATAATTGGATGAATGGAATGTAATGGCTTTTTAAGACATCAAGAAACAATAAAACAGAGGAAAAATAATTTTTAAAATAGGGGGAAATGTGTAGTATGTTATTGGAAAACAACAACTAACAACAACAACAATAACAAAAACAGATTGTAGAAACATAATTTAAGAATTATTGTATTGCAGGAAAGATGATTAAAAAAAACAAAAACCCTGCTCTCAAGCATATTCAGGAAATTCTATATGAAAACTGCCCCAATATCTTAAAATGAGTAGGTAAAATAGAAATTGAATAAATTCACTTGTAATTTCCTAAACTTTTCATGTTCAAGTAATGTTATAGATACATTTCAGAGATTTCAGGTCAAGGAGCAAGGGTTGTAAACAACCAAAGAAAAACCATTCAGATACTATGAAACCACCCTTAGAATCACAGAAGCAGCTTCTACACTAAAGGAGAGAAGTTTTAGAATATGATATTTCAGAAGAAAAGAAGCTAATATTAACCTAACCAACAAAACTGGTGCAAGACCAGCAAAACCAGCAAACAACAACAACAATAACAACAAAAGCACAGCTGAATACACAATTTGACAATCAAAAAAATGATTCAAGAAAAACATAAAGAAGGAAATCATAAAAGAAAAATCATAAAGGTTATATGGTTAAATGGTTTACATTCCTATGTGGAAATATATGTAACTCCTAAGGACTTTATCATTGTTAAGTACACTTAAAAGGAGTCTAAATAGCAGGAATAGATTAGTTTAGAAGAATTTAAAAAAAAAAATGGAGAGGAAGAATAATACAATGGGAGAATAATAGAGGGAGAGGAAGAATGAGAAAATTACTTTACATAAAGTTCATCTAAGGAACAACTTTGACTTTGAAGGTGAAAATGTAAAGGGATGGTAGGTAGAAGGCAAGGTTTGAACCTCATACTTGAAATGGTTCAAACTGGGGGAAATACATATATACAAACATAAATAATATAGTTTTTTGAGAGGCAATTAAGATTAAGTGACTTGCCCTGGGTCACATAACTAGTAAAATATCTGAAGCCAGATGTGATTCAATTCCTAGTTTCTGCTATACTTATTTTCATTTTTCCCAGGAATTTTTGTCAAGTAGTGTGTTCTGTCAAATAGGGTGTTCTTATTCCAGAAGCTGGGGTCTCTAAAGATATACATCAATAAAAGAGCAAAAGAATAGACCAACTTAAAAAATAACCTAGAAAAAATGCAAATTTAAAATCTCCAATTAAACACCAAAATGAAAATTCTAAAATAAAAGGAGAGATTAAATAATTGTAGATTAAAAAAAAAAAAAGGATGAACCACTACAACTAGAAAGTTGGTCTGTGTAAAATAAAATAAAATAAATACTTGCTTATTCTTTTTGTTTTACCTTTTTTTATTAAAACTTTTTATTTTCAAAACATATGCATGGATAATTTTCAATATTGATCCTTGCATAGCCTTGTGTTCCAAATCTTCCCCTCCTTCCCCCCACCCATTCTCCTAGATGGCATGTAATCCAAAATATGTTATACATTTAAAAATATATGTTAAATACAATGCATGTAAACATATTTATACAATTATCTTCCTTCACAAGAAAGAACAGAACAAAAAGGAAAAAACAATAAATAAGAATAGGAAAACAAAATGCAAATGAACAACAACAAAAAGAGTGAGAATGTGATGTTATGATCCACACTCAATTCCTGCAGTCCTCTCTCTGAGCAAATTGCATTTGCAATTCAGGTACTGTGGAGCCACAATTAGAACAACACAAGCTTTATCAGCTTCTACATTAAAACTTCAGAAGGCTGGAATATGATATTACAGACAGAAAAGGAGCTAGAATTATAACCAAGAATCACATATTCAGCAAAATGGAGTAAAATTCTCTAGGGGGAAAATAAATATTGAATGAAATAGAGGACTTGCAAATATTGTTGATGAAAAGACCAGATCTGAATAGAAAAGACTTTCAAATATAAGACTGAAGCTTAAAAAAGATAAACAGGAATTAGAAGAAGTATATATAACTAAAGGGCACAGCTATGAATTGAATATAAAGGGATGATATCTTAAAAAAAATAAAATTAAGGGGTGAGAATGGACAGTATTGTGAGAAAGGAAAAAGAAGAGGTAGAACGTAAGTTATCAAATATTACAAAGCAAAGACAAAGGTTTTTTAATAGCGCTAAAGAGGGGGAAGAAAAGGAAGAATGAGTGAAACTTTCATCAGAATTGGCTCAAAAAGGGAATAAAACACACATTAGCTAGAAGAACTGGAAAGTAATTTGGCAGAAAATAGATATAGATCAACATGTCACCGAATATACACAATATGGTCAAAATGTATCCATGATTTGAACATAATTGTCAATAATTAAGTAAATTAAAAGAGTGTGCAACAATGTACCTGTAATATCTATGGATAAGGGAATAATTTACAATCAAACAAGAGAAGTGAGGATCACTAGAAGTAAAATTAAATTATGAACTTTTTGTACAAACAAAATTAATATAGCCAAAATTCTAAGGAAAGCAGGAAACTGGAGGGAAAAAATTCCAGCAAATTTTTTTGATAAAGGCGTACATAGGAAATTGAGCAAAGTGTATATAAATTTATATAAATATATATAAATTTCCTATTGATTTTTCCCTATTCATAAATGGTCAAAGGAGAAACAGGCAGTCTTCAGAAGAAATTGAAGCTAACAGTTGTAATATGAAAAGAAAAAAATGCTCTAAACCATTACCCAATAGAGAGTGTAAATTAAAACAATACTGAGATATCACATCATACCTATCATACTGGCAAACATAACAGAAAAGAAAAATGGCAAATATTGGAAGGCATGTGGAAAAATTGGGACATCAATGCATTACAAAGTTGTAGCTGAACTATTCTGAAGAAAATTTTGGAACTATTCCCAAAGGACTATACAAGTAGACATATTCTTTGACTGAAAACTATTAGATTTGTATCCCAAAGTGATTTAAGAAAAAGAAAAAAAAATTGACTTATTGGTAAAGACATATTTGTAGCTATTCTTTTTGGTTTAACAGATTCAGAAATCAAAGGATGCCAATAATTGGGGAATGGCTGAACAGGTTGTGGTATATGATTGTTGTGGAATATTTTTGTCCTAAAAGATATGACAAATAGAGTGACTTCAGAAAAAGAACAACACAGGAAGTCTTATTCAAACTGATATAAAGTAAAGTAATTAGAAGCAAAAGAATATTGTGTATAATAACAGCAGTATTATAAACACCATCAACTGCCTGAAGACTTAGCTTTTATGATGACAGTGATCCAAGAAAATTACAAAAGATCCCTGATAAAATATACTAGTCTCTAGAAAGAATTGATTGACTCAGTGCTTTTGATTTTCTTAATTTATGTTTTGTTAATGTGTATTTTATTTTGCAATAGAGATAATATGGAATTCATGATTTTACATGTGTAATCAACATCTAATTCCTTATTTTCTCAAGGTATGGGAGGAGGTAGGGAAAATAGAGAATTTGATATTTTAAAAAATGTTTTAAAAATTAAGATTGAGAATATTTAATTTTTTATGTTAATTTATTTTTTTTTTTGTGCGATGTGGCTAATATGGAAAAGTGTTTTGGATTTAACACATATAATTAGTACTTTTAAACAAATTAATATTTAATGTAAATAAACAAGATTAAAAATAAAATTGTACATAACTATTAAAAAAAGTCTTTAAACAATACATAAGCACTTAAATTTTAATGTTAAACAATATTGAGGCATTTCTTCTTAAAATTACAAGGGGTAATTAGAGGGTGGAAAAGAAAACAAAACTTTTTTTTTTTGTTTTATTTTGTTTTTGTTTTGTGTTTTGGAAAGAGGAGACATAAAAAGACTAAGCCTCAAGAATCATGCACTACACACACTGAAACATCACTTAAGGTTGTGATATGGTGAAAAATGCTATCTACATTCAGAGAAAAAAATTACAGTCTGAATGTAAAATATATCATATTATTATCTCTTTGGTGTGGCTGTTTTCCTTTGTTTTGTTTTGTTTTTTTCTCCTTCATCTGAGTAATATGAAAATATGTTTCCATGATTGCACATGCATAATCTATATGATTGCTTGCCAACTTGGGGAGTGGAGAGAAATGCAGAAAAATTTGAAACTCGAAATCCTTTAAAAAGAAATGTTCAAAACTACCTTACATGCTATTGAAAAAAATCAGATATTATTTACAAAAAAGTAGAAGTGATAAGTGATATAGATTGCTACTATTGATTGTAAAAAATAAAAAAGCAAATTAAAACAAAAAAATGATAAAAGTTGGAAGGGATGCATTGATGATGCATTCTTGAAGGCAATTTGGAACTATGCTGAAAGAGCTATAAAACTATGCATATGCTTTGATCCAGTAATACCACTATTAGCTCTGTATCTTAAAGAAATTATAAAAAGAGAAGCACTCACATGTATAAAAATAGGACTTGGAATGGAAAGGAGAAAAAAAAATGGAATTGATATAATCATGAAAAAATCTTAGACAAAAGTGAACCGAATGATCAGGGGCAAAGAGGAATTTCTATCATAAAACAAAATTTTTCTTTTCTTCTGAGGAACTGATGCTTCTAAGAAGAAGAAAGATACAGAGAGAGAGGCAGACAGTGAGAGAGATAAAGGAAAGGAAGTCAAAGTGAAGAGACAAGAAGGTCAAGACAATAACATAGAATTTTGTTAGAAGAGGGAATTCAAAATATTTTAGAAACTTTAATGACACTTAGACTAAAGAAGTAATAAATATACAAACCAAAAATTAAGAATAGAATTTTAATAGACATATTGAAGACAATGACAACAAAGTAAAGATATCTTTTGGGAGACAAAAAAATGCTAAGAAGCAAAAGGAGAGATATTGAATTACCATTTAGAGAGAAAAAAAGGGAAGAATTTGAAAACTAGAGGGAAGAAGAAAGAAAAGTTAAAGTAAAACTCTAATCTAAGTAAAAGATGGACAAATTGGGGCTAGAAATTTAGAATGGAAGAAAGCCTGGAGCCTTAGTGTAGAATTTAGATTAAACAAAAGTGATCAAAAAACATTCAGTCATTAAGAAGAGAAAATGGAAATGAACAAATAAAAAAAAAAAATACTAGAGACAAAACTGAAGAAAAATATAAAAACAAATTAATAAATATTTATTTATTTTTAAACACAAAATAAAATAATAGCTTGATATATTGCTTTGGAAAACAAATCTCCAAATTTGTATTTTATAAGAAACATATATAAGACAATTAATTTGTTTTTACATTTTATTTTGGGTCTATGAATAGTAAGAGGGAAAATAATACTATATGTTAATTTAATTCAAAAAGGTGAATTGAAAAATCAAAACAAAACCAAAAAAAACAATTCAAAACTAAACAAAGATAAAGAAGGAAGTTATATTGTACTGAATATACCAGAGAGCAATATCAACATAAAAGTTTTTGTGAAAAATGATCAGATTCTTAGGTTTTAAAAATTGTTGGTCCTACCTAGTTTTTTTTTGTTTTTGTTTTTGTTTTTGTTTTTTTTTAACCTACATGTGGTATTATGGGGAGAAGAGTCATAATCTTAGCCATTAATGAGCTAGTTATTGTAGGTCATTAGTAGCTACTCATTTAAAATGTGTGAGAAACGGTTATTAATAATTAATATTTAGGGGAGATTCATAGTTCTCCCCTTCTTACAAAGTCTTGAAAATTCAGTTTTTCTTGAAAGACATTACTGATAATGAGATTCCATAATTTTCCTTATCTAGGTCTGACACCACTAAAACTTAAAAGGAAATTGATCTAAGGTAGAAAAGCACATTGTGTTCTACTCAAGCTTGGGTGGAGACAAATCCTTTTGTCCTGATAGCTCAAGGCTTACTACTGGTCTGACTGGACACAGAATTTAGACATTCAGTCACTTTTGGCCCCTCTTGGAAAATCTAAGGCATATAAACTATCTATTAACATTGACTTTGGTCTAAAGATACAGCAGAATGATAATTCTTTTATTAATAACCTCCTGGTCTTATTAAAAATTGATTAGATTTTCCAGAAACTACATCTCTTGAACCTTTTTAAACATTATAAATGAAAGAACAGATGCTGAACAAGGCAAAAAGTCTGGGCTTGGATTAATTTGTAGGGACCCTTGAAGGTCTTAGTGGTCAAGTTCTGAAATTTCTCCTTATTGTTTCTCACAAGATACCATCAAAGAAAAAGCCAAAAAGATTCAACCAAAGAACAATCAAAAAAGTAAAAAAATTAGGCTGACACTAAGGAATTTTTGGAGACAACCTCACTGCTAGCTATGCATCTTATAGAAAACCTTATTCTAACCATATGGCTAGCATATTGGAGATAGTTTTAGAATATCCACACATACTTCACAGTCTAACATGAAATTCTTCCTATCAAACTTCCCTAGAAACAAGATCCTCAGTTAGTCCAGATAGATAGAGAATGTATGAAGTACTCTTTACATTTGTCACATATTAATAGATTAGGAAGCACAATCAAAAGACACACATCTAAAAGGAGACATAATGATGAAATTGCAAATAATGAGTAGGTTGAATCAATTATAGAAACAACTATATGAAAGATGAAATTTCTGGGATGCAGCCAAAGCAGACCTCAGAAGAAAAAAAAAAAAAAAGTTCCCCTAAAACCATATGTTAACAAATTTGAAAAGGAAAGAATTATTGAATTTTGCCTTTAATTGCCATTAAAAACTAGGAACCAAATTAACCTAAAATAATAAAAAAAAATTAAAATTAGAAGAGAAATTAAGTGGAAAAAAAATAGCATAAAAAGGACAAATAAAAGGAAAAGCTAGTTCTGAAGAAAACTTTCAAAACTAATCAATATTTAACTAACATTATGAAAAGAAAGTAAAAAAGAAACTAAATCAATTTTGATTATACTAAATTCAAAAGGTTTTGTACAAACAAAATCAATGTAGACAATATTAGAAGGGAAGCAAAACATGAGAGGAAAATCTTTTCATCATCATTAAGGAGGCAAACAGAATTTTAGACAACTTAGGTATGATAGACCTTTGAAGAAAATTGAATGGAGACAGAAAGGAATATACTTTTTTTTTCTTGGCAGTACATTTAACCTACACAAACATTAACCATGTATTAAGGCAACCTCAAAATCAAGTGCAGAAAGGCAGAAATAATAAATTTACCTTTCTTCAGATCATGAGGCAATAAAAATTACATGTAATAAAGGGCTAGGGAAAAGTAGACCAAAAACTCAATTTAAAACTAAGTAATCTAATCATAAAGGTTGAGTGGATGAAAAAAAATCATAGACATGATTAATAATTTAATCCAAGACAATGACAATAATGAGACAACATACCAAGATATATGGGATGCACTTGCTTACTTGCATACAATAAAGAGAAGATCAATGAATTAGGCGTGCAACTAAAAAATCTAGATAAAGACTATATTAAAAACCTGTAATTAAATATAAAATTTGAAATTCTAAAACTAAAAGCAGAGATTAATAAAATTGAAAGTAAGAAACCTATTGAACTAATAAAGAAAACTAAAAGTTGGTTTTATATAAAAAATAACAAAATAGATAAACTTTCATTTAATTTCATTAAAAAAAAGAAAGAAAAAAATCAAACTGTTAGTATCAAAAATTAGAATAAAAATTAGGAGCTACTTTGTCCAAGTATATGTCAATAAATCTGGTAATCTGAATGAAATGAATATATACCTACAAAAATATAGATTGCCCAGATTAACAGAGAAAGAAATAAATTATTTAAGTAATGTCACTGAGAAAAATAATTTGAACAAGCTTTTAATCAACTCCCAAAGAAAAAATCTCCAGGCCTAGATGTATTTACATGTGAATTCTACCAAAGATTTAATGAACAATTAATTCCAATATTATGCAAACTATTTGTAAAAATAGGGAAAGAAGGAATCCTATCAAATTTCTTTTATGATATAGATATGGTGCTAATACCTAAATCAGGTAGTGTCAAAACAGAGAATGAAAAGTATAGACCAATTTCCCTAATGAATATTGATACAAAGATTTTATTTTATTTTATTTTTTTTTTGGAGGCTGGGGTTAAGTGACTTACCCAGGGTCACACAGCTAAGAAGCATTAAGTGTCTGAGTCCAGATTTGAACTCGGGTCCTCCTGAATTCAAGGCTGGTGCTCTATCCACTGCACCACCTAGCTGCCCTTGGTACAAAAATTTTAAATAAAATTTTAGCAAAGAGATTGCAGCAAGTTATCACCAGGAAAACATACAATTAAAACTTTTTCTTGCATCTATTGAGATAATTATGATTTCTGTTAGTTTGGTTATTGATATTGTAATGCCGGAGAAACTGAGGCAAGATAGAGATTAGAGAGTTTTTAATATTTTATTAATTGGAGAGTTTAATTGACTGGACAGGACTCTTGTCTCAAAGTATCCAGTGATGAATGGGGGAATGACAAACCCTTTTATAGCTTCCAAACAAAGAAAAGAACAAGAGCAGGAAAAGTTCTTACAGAACCGTTTGATTCTGTCAGAATGGGGAGAGTAATAAAAGCCAGAGTCAGGAAATTTTAATAAATAGAAGTAAGGATGTCAATTGAAGTATCCAGGATGATCATATCTCTTAGAGGGACAGTGTTAAAACTTCTTTGAAGGCAGAGGCAGAAGGTCAGGATGTCTGATCTGCTCATCATCTCCCATTGACAATTTATAACCTTATAGCAAATGGTCCTCAGTCTTAATGAGCCAGAGTTGGTTTTACAACTAAAGGGACTGAGGTAGAACAGTTAAGGAAACTGAGATAAAACAATTCAGGGAAACTCAGTCAGGACAATAAGGGAAACTAGTGCAGAGAAACTGAGGTAGAACAGCTCAAGGAGACTGTGCCATAACAATATAGTTAATTATGCTAATAGTTTTCCTAATATTGAACCAGCCGTATATTCCTTGTATAAATTCTACTTGGTCTTGGTGTATCTTCCTGGTTGTAACTTGTTGTGATTTCTTTGCTAATATTTTATTTAGGATTTTTACATCAGTATTCATTAGGGATGCAAGCTAAATTATTAAAAATGTTCAGTAGGGGGAACAGCTAGTTGGTGCAATAGATGGAGCACCAGCCCTGAAATCAGGAGGACCTGAGTTCAAATCTGGTTTCAGACACTTAACACTTCCTAGCTATGTGAAATAACACATCACTTAAACTCAAATGTCTCAGCAAAAGGAAAAAAAAAGTTTGGTGGGGCTTTACAATATAAATTGGTCATTTATAGGGGAAATATAACCTTTGTGGCAGATATCTTAACTTGTCTTTCTAAATGAATATACTAACAGTGAAGTTATGATAGTTTTGCCAATGCAAATTATTTGGCTAAGAATTTAACTGGGAAGGGATTGTAATAAACGTCAATTAAAGGTAAACAAGAAATATGGCTTATTGAAAATGATTCTATTAGTGTTCCTCTCTGTTTGCCTCAAGGAGTAGCTTGGCTTTCTCCTCTTGCCCCTCCCTGCTACCAAATCTCTTGGTCTTATTCAGTCCCATCATTTCCCCCCTTAAACAAATGGGACCTTAAATATTTGGGGAGTGAAGGGCAAAAGTTTTGTCATGTCTTTTGAAACTCCTTCTGGATGAGATTGAGTATAGGCTTTCTGTGTTTTAGGGATTCTACTTGAGGTGATGATGAGTTGGAGTACCCATAAGCTTATCAATGCAACATCCAGTGGGTACTGGGTTGCAGGATCAGAAATAGGATGATATCTAGTGTTGACCATAAAGTGAAGATGAATGAGCTAAATCCTAGAGAAAACACATCTAATTAGAAAGGGGAGTATGATGGTGGCATTATAAACAATGAAGGGTATCCAGATGGCTAAGGGCACAGATGAAAAAGGTTTTAGACATTGGGTGGAAAAATGATGGGCTAAGGATTTCCAGTTGGCATGGAAACATGAGTAAAAAATGGACTTTATTCCATTTATATTTAAATACTTAAGATTTTCCAAACCACACAACATATCTAGTAACAGGAAGAGGTATTTGACTTAAACTTAGTTGTTAGGATATTATAACTATATGTTTTCACATTGAATACAGCAAGATCTTACATATTTATCTTATTGTTTTTGTCATTTAGTAACACATGGCTCTTTCAACTTTGTATGGTATATTTTATTCATTTTATTTGTTGTTACCAAGCATTTCAAAATATCTTATCTATGTTGTACTATTAATAATATAAAAAAGTGATAAACTCTACTTAAAGCTTAATATTGTGTAAAGTGAGGGAAAACTGAACTAACATCTCATTAATAAATACAGTGGAACATAAATTTAACATCACACTTCAGATATTTGTCAGTATAAATAAACTTGAATAAATACATAAAAAAAAACCAGTAGCACAAAATGAAGGAAACTGTTTCTTGCTTTATGCAACTGAGTCTGATACCACCTAATACTCACCTATAATTGGGCCCCCTATTCCTTGTAAAATAGTAAAGCAAAATCATGTCTAGCAGTGGACTAAGGCATTTAGAAAATGCAATATCTCTTCTCAGAAAACTTCAGGTCTGGTTGAGATGTGTGCCATATTCTCAAGTAACTGTAAGGAGCTTATTAAAGCAGTGCAGAGTGCTGTAATTGAGGTTCCAGGAGAAATAGATAATTTCTCACTGGAAAATCAGAGAAAATTTCATGGACAAAGCAACATATTGAGTTGTTAACAATCTAGTACAAGTCAATTATAAGGAATGATAAGTGATGGTGGTGGTAAGGAATGGCAGTAAAAACAGAGGAAATGGGTATCATACTTATTTTGGTTAATAATGAATGATCTTCATTATATTGCTTTGCATATATCTTCGTATTTGCTTATTTATGTCTCCCCAGCAAAATTTAAAAACAAAGAGAGACAGTGAGACAGATAGAGATAGAGGCACACAGAGAATTATAGAAGATATATTCTATTCTATTTATTTGGACTATTTTTTTTTTTTTTTTTTTTTTTGACCTTCCTTTTTTTTTTTTTTTTTTTTTTTTTTTTTTTTTTTAAATTTTTTATTTTATTTTATAATTATAACATTTTTTGACAGTACATATGCATGGGTAATTTTTTACAACATTATCCCTTGCACTTACTTCTCTTCAGATTTTTTCCCTTCCTCCCCCAACCCCCTCCCCCTGATGGCAAGCAGTCTTATATATGTTAAATATATTACAGTATAATTTAGATACAATATATGTGTGTAGAACCGAATTTTTTGTTGCACAGGAAGAATTGGATTCAGAAGGTAAAAATAACAGTTTACATTCATTTCCCAGTCCTTTTCTGGATGTAGCTGGTTCTGTCCATCATTAATCAATTGGAATTGGATTAGCTCTTCTCTATGTTGAAGAAATCCACTTCCATCAGCATACATCCTCGTACAGTATCATTGTTGAAGTGTATAATGATCTTCTGGTTCTGCTCGTTTCACTCAGCATCAGTTGATGTAAGTCTCTCCAAGCCTCTCTGTATTTCTCCTGTTGGTCATTTCTTATAGAACAGTAATATTCCATAGCATTCATATACCATAGTTTACCCAACCATTCTCCAATTGATGGACATCCATTCATCTTCCAGCTTCTAGCCACTATGAAAAGGGCTGCCACAAACATTTTGGCACATACAGGACCCTTTCCCTTCTCTAGTAGTTCCTTGGGGTATAAGCCCAGTAGTAGTATGGCTGGGTCAAAGGGTATGCACATTTTGATAACTTTTTGGGCATAATTCCAGATTGCTCTCCAGAATGGTTGGATTCTTTCACAACTCCACCAACAATGCATCAGTGTCCCAGTTTTCCCACAGCCCCTCCAACATTCATCGTTATTTGTTCCTGTCATTTTATATTTGGACTATTTATGATTGATTAGCTAGTTCCATCTGCCAATTCCTTAAAATTAAATGGAATTGACATCTAGATAAAATGCCTTATTCTTTTTATTTATTTATTTATTTGTTTCTTTGTTTGTTTATTTATTTATTTATTTATTTTATTTGGAATTTTTTTCACAGTATATATGCATGAGTAATTTTTTTTATAATATTATCCCTTGTATTCATTTTTCCAAATTATCTCCCCCTCCCCCCTATGACAGGCAATCCCATACATTTTACATGTGTTACAGTAAAACCTAGATACAATATATGTGTGTAAATACCATTTTCTTGTTGCATATTAAGTATTAGATTCCGAAGGTATAAGTAACCTGGGTAGATAGACAATAGTGCTAACTATTCAATTCCCAGTGTTCCATCTCTGGGTGTAGTTATTTCTGTCCATCATTGATCAACTGGAAGTGAGTTGGATCTTCTTTATGTTGAAGATTTCCACTTCCATCGTAATATATTTTAATACATCATTGAAGTGTACAGCGATCTTCTGGTTCTATTCATTTCACTCAGCATCAGCTGATGTAAGTCTCTCCAAGCCTCTTCTGTATTCCTCCTGCTGGTCATTTCTTATAGAACAATAGTATTCCATAACCTTCATATACCATAATTTACCCAACCATTCTCCAATTGATGGGCATCCATTCAACTTCCAGTTTCTAGCTACAACAAAAAGAGCTGCCAAAAACATTTTGGCACATACAGGTCCTTTTCCCTTCTTTAGTATTTCTTTGGGATATAAGCCCAGTAATAGTACGGCTGGGTAAAAGGGTATGCACAGTTTGATAACTTTTTGGTCATAGTTCCAAATTGCTCTCCAGAATGGCTGGATTCTTTCACAACTCCAACAACAATGTATCAGTGTCCCAATTTTCCCACATCCCCTCCAACATTCATCATTATTTGTTCCTGTCATCTTAGGCAATCTGACAAGTGTATAGTGGTATCTCAGAGTTGTCTTAATTTGCATTTCTCTAATCAGTAGTGATTTGGAACACTCTGTCATATGAGTGGATATAGTTTCAATTTCATCATCTGAGAATTGTCTGTTCATATCCTTTGACCATTTATCAATTGGAGAATGGTTTGATTTCTTATAAATTAGGGTCAGTTCTCTAGATATTTTGGAAATGAGGCCTTTGTCATAACCTTTAACTTTAAAAATATTTTCCCAATTTGTTATTTCCCTTCTAATCTTGTTTGCATTAGTATTGTTTGTACAGAAACTTTTTAGTTTGATGTAATCAAAATCTTCTATTTTGTGATCAATAATGATCTCTAGTTCTCCTCTGGTCATAAATTCCTTCCTACTCCACAGGTCTGAGAGGTAGACTATCCTCTCTTCCTCTAATCTATTTATTATCTCAATCTTTATGCCTAAGTCATGGACCCATTTTGATCTTATCTTGTTATATGGTGTTAAGTGTGGATCCATTTCTAATTTCTGCCATACTAATTTCCACTTTTCCCAACAGTTTTTTCCAAATAATGAATTTTTATCCCTAATGTTGGTATCTTTGGGTTTGTCAAAGATTAGATTGCTATAGATGTACCCTTTTTTTGTCCTTTGTATCTAATCTGTTCCACTGATCTACTGGTCTATTTCTTAGCCAATACCAAATGGTTTTGGTGACTGCTGCTATATAATATAGCTTTAGATCAGGTACACTTAGACCACCTTGCTCTGAGTTTTTTTTTTTTTTTTTCATTAGTTCCCTTGCAATTCTCGACCTTTTATTCTTCCATATGAATTTTGTTATTATTTTTTCTAGGTCATAAAAATAATTTCTTGGGAGTCTGATTGGTATAGCACTAAAGAGATAGATTAGTTTGGGGAGTGTTGTCATCTTTATTATATTCCCTCGACCTATCCAAGAGCACTGAATGTCTTTCCAATTATTTAAATCTGACTATATTTTTGTGGCAAGTTTTTATAATTTTTCTCATATAATTCCTGACTTTTCTTTGGTAGATGGATTCCCAAATACTTTATACTTTCAACATTTGTTTGGAATGGAATTTCTCTTTGTATCTATTGCTGTTGCATTTTGTTGGTGATATATAAAACTGCTGAGGATTTATGTGGATTTGTTTTGTATCCTGCCACTTTACTGAAATTCTGAATTATTTCTAATAGCTTTTTAGCAGAGTCTTTGGGGTTCTCTAAGTATACCATCATGTCATCTGCAAAGAGTGATAGTTTGATTTCCTCATTTCCTACTCTAATTCCTTGAATCACTTTCTGGGCTCTTATTGCGGAGGCTAGCTTTTCTAGTACTATATTGAATAGTAATGGTGATAGTGGGCAACCTTGTTTCACTCCTGATCTTATTGGGAAATATTTCAGTTTATCTCCATAACATATTATGCATACTGACGGTCTTAAATATATGCTCCTGATTATTCTAAGGATAGTTCATTTATTCCTATACTCTCAATTGTTTTTAATAGAAATGGATGTTGGATTTTGTCAAATGATTTTTCTACATCTATTGAGATGATCATATGTTTTTTATTAATTTGATTATTAATATGGTCAATTATACTAATAGTTTTCCTAATATTAAACCAGCCCTGCATTCCTGGAATAAATCCTACTTGATCATAGTGTATTATCCTGGGGATGATTTTCTGAAGTCTTTTTGCTAATATCTTATTTAAGATTTGAACATCAATATAAATTAAGGAAATTGGTCTATAATTTTCTTTCTCAGTTTTCAATTGACCTGGTTTAGGTATCAGTACCATGTCTGTGTCATAAAAAGAGTTTGGTAGGACTCCTTCATCCCCTATTTTTTCAAATAATTTATATAACATTGGGGCTAATTGTTCTTTAAATGTTTGGTAGAATTCACATGTGAATCCACCTGGCCCTGGGGATTTTTTCCTGGGGAATTGATTAATAGCTTGTTCTATTTCTTTTTCTGAAATGGGACTATTTAAGCAATTTATCTCCTCCTCTGTTAATCTAGGGAGCCTATATTTTTGGAGGAAGTCATCCATTTCACTTAAGTTGTCAAATTTATTGGCATAAAGTTGCGCAAAGTAACTCCTTATTATTTCTCTAATTTCCTCTTCATTGGTGGAAAGATCCCCCTTTTCATTTGTAAGACTAACAATTTGATTTTCCTCTTTCTTTTTCCTGATCAAATTTACCAAAATTTTATCTATTTTATTAGCTTTTTCATAAAACCAACTCTTGGTTTTATTTATTAATTCAATAGTTATTTTACTTTCAATATTATTGATTTCTCCTTTTAATTTTTGTATTTCCAGTTTAATTTTTAGTTGGGGGTTTTTAATTTGGTCTTTTTCTAGCTTTTTAATTTGCTGGCCCAATTCGTTAATCTTCTCTTTCTTTATTTTCTTCAAATAAACCTCTAAAGATATAAAATTTCCCCTTATTACCGCTTTAGCTGTATCCCACAGATTTTGGTATGATGTCTCATCATTGTCATTATCTTGG
The DNA here is from genome assembly GCF_048593235.1 of Sminthopsis crassicaudata. Lineage (NCBI taxonomy): Eukaryota > Metazoa > Chordata > Mammalia > Dasyuromorphia > Dasyuridae > Sminthopsis > Sminthopsis crassicaudata. The sequence continues at coordinate 307,483,401 of NC_133617.1, read as the reverse complement.
GTGAAATTATTAATTGTTTCTATAATTTGCTCTTTCACCTAGTCATTCTTTAAGATGAGATTATTAAGTTTTCGGGTACTTTTTGTTCTATTTACCCCTAACTTCTTACTGAATGTAGCTTATATTGCATTGTGATCTGAGAAGAAGGCATTTATTATTTCTGCCTTCCTACATTTAATTTTGAGATCTTTATGTCCTAATATATGGTCTATTTTTGTATAGGATCCATGAACTGCTGAGAAGAAAGTATATTTTTTCTATCACCATTCAATTTTCTCCACAGGTCTATCATACCTAGTTTTTCTAATGTTCTATTTACTTTTTTACTTTCTTTCTTATTTGTTTTGTGGTTTGATTTGTCTAAATCTGAAAGTGCAAGGTTGAGATCTCCCACTATTATAGTTTTACTGTCTATTTCTTCTTGCAATTCTCTTAATTTTTCCTTTATGAAGTTAGATGCTATACCACTTGGTGCATATATGTTTAGTATTGATATGGCTTCATTATTTATGCTACCTTTCAGCAGGATATATTTTCCTTCCTTATCTCTTTTAACTAGATCAACTTCTGCTTTTGCTTGATCTGAGATAAGGATAGCTACCCCTGCTTTTGTGGCTTTACCTGAAGCATAATAGCTTCTGCTCCAACCTTTTACCTTTACTCTCTATGTATCTCCCTGCTTTAAGTGTGTTTCCTGTAGACAACATATTGTAGGGTTCTGATTTTTGATCCAGTCTGCTATCTGTCTACTTTTGATGGGAGCATTCATCCCATTCGCATTTACAGTTCAAATTACTAATCCTGCATTTCCTGCCATCATATTATCCCCAGATTATGCTTTTTCCCTTGACCCCCCTTAATCCCTTTCCCGATATTTAATTTATAGACCCCACTTGTGAGGCACATCCCTCCCTTTTTTTTTTTTTTTAGTATCCCTCCCCCCTCCCTCCAAGTCCCTTCACTTATTCTCCTTTTCCTTTTCCCTTTTCCTCTCCCCCCCTTTTAATGAGGTGAGAGAGAATGTTCTGAAAAACAGATATGTCAATTATTTACTCTTTGAGCCTCTTCTGATGAGAGTAAGATTCACACAATGTTTCTCCCCTTCTCTAAATTCCCTCAGATATGGTGTATTTTCTATGCCTCTTCCTGGGATGTAGTTTCCCTCTTTTTATCACTCCCTCCCCTTTTTCTGACACTACCCCCTTCCCTTTACTACACCCTCCTTTTTTTCTTTTATATCAATAAGATCAAATTATCCATGAGTACTTTCTATACACCCAAAACAGTGATACAGTTCTCAAGGGTTCTGTGTACCTTTTTCTGTTTCACTTAAGTCTTGTGGATGTAGATCAATTTTTTTGTTTAAGTCTGTTTTTTTTTTTTTTTTTCTTAGAAACATATAGAATTCCTCTATTTCATTGAACGCCCATCTTCTTCCATGGAAAAAGATGCTAAACTTAGCTGGGTAGTTCGTTCTTGGTTGCAATCCTTGATCTTTTGCCTTATGGAATATCAGGTTCCAGGCCCTTCTATCTTTTAATGTGGAGGCAGCCAGACCTTGTGTGACTCTTATTGTGGCACCTTGGTATTTAAATTCTTTTTTTCTAGCTGATTGCAAGATTTTCTCCTTTGTGTGGTAATTCTGAAGCTTAGCCACAATATTGCGTGGTGTTCTTTTTTTAGGGTCTATTTCAGAAGGAGTTTGATGAATTCTTTCGACATCTACTTTCCCTTCTGTTTCTATTATCTCTGGACAGTTCTCTTTGATAATTTCCTGTAAAATAGAATCTAGGCTCTTTTTTTGGTCATAGTTTTCTGGAAGTCCAGTGATCAGCAGATTATCTCTCCTAGATCTATTTTCCAGGTCTATAGATTTTCCCAGTAAATATTTGACATTATTCTCCAGCTTTTCATTTTTTTTTTTTTTTTTTTTTTTGTTTTGTTTTGTTTTGTTTTGATTGACTGATTCTTGGGTTCTCAATGAATCATTCATTTCTATTTGTTCCATCCTGAATTTTAAGGAGTTATTTTCTTCTTTCACAGTTTTTAGTTCTTTTTGTAAGTGTCCAATTTCGTTTTTAAATGAATCATTTTGCTCTATTGATTTTTTTTCCATTTCCCTAATTTTTTTTAGAGAATTATTTTCTTTTTCCAATTCAGAAATTCTATTTTCTTGAGACTTTTTTGTCTTCTCCAATTCAGAAATCCTATTTTCCTGTGATTTTTTTTAACCTTTTCTAATTCACAAATTTTGTTTTCCCTGAATCTCCTGTGAATTCTTTATTTTTTCCAACTCCAATTTCATAGCTTCTCTTTCCTTTCCCCATTTTTCTTCAAACTCCCTTAATTTTTAAATTTTCTCTTCTAGGAGAGAGTTATGTGATGGGGGGTAGGTATCATTCCCCTTTAGGCTCTTATCTTCTGACTCTCTGCTGTTTACTTCCCTGGGGTTGGATACCTGCTCTTTCTCCGTGTAGAATGAGTCAATGTGTTTTTTTTTTTTTTTTTGCTTTTTGCTCATACTTAAAAAATCTTTTGGGGTCTGTCCCTGGGATAGGAAATTATTTATTTATTTCTTTATCAGCTTCCTGCCAGACTGCATGGATGCAGCGGCCCCTGTGCCTGAGTTAAGAGAGAGCTCTGGGAGAGAGTTCCCCACCCCCTCCCTGGAAATGCCTCACAGGTGATTAGCACTGCTTTGCTTTGAGAGCAGCACTATTTGTCTTAGCGGCTTCCCTGAAGTTTGAGATTGAACAGTAAAGGTGACACAAAGCCCGGCCTATGCCTCCCGTGGGGCGTGGATGTAAGCAGCAGGTGATGTGAAAACCCCCTGCACTCAAACTGGAAGTTTCTGCCCTGAAACCTCGGTCCCTAGTTCAAAGGTTCCGCTTCTCTGGGACTTCTGGGACTGAGTTCCAGAGCCTCCAGCAGGGCCAGGCAGTTTGTGTTTCCTTGGGCCGTATCTGCCCACTTCTCAATCTCTTAACTACTCACAGGTGAAAGCTAGGACAGCCTAAGTCGGCCACACCCACAGTGTTGAGATCTGCTGAATCACTTTCAGATTGGGGTGGTTTTGTTGTCTGATTTTAAAATTTTAAAGTGGCTTAATTTCTCTTCTGAACTGCTGTTTTATAAGTAGAGAAGAGCTTATAGCCTGTGCCAGATTCTTCTATCTCAGTGGCTTCTCTGATCCCAGAGCCCTCCCCAGCGCTATCGGTGCAGGGTGTCAGCATCCAGCCTTCTGTGCTGGCCTTTCTTCTTCCGCCCCTGGGGACTGACCTTTTCTGTTGAAACTCCAGATTCTCTTCAGCTGGTAAGTTGTGCTTCCAGTCCTTGTGGATTCTATCAATCCAGCGCTATTTCTGAGGCTGATTTTATCTAGTTGGTAGTGAGGGAAGAAAGGAGGTTAAAGAATCGCATGTTTCTTCTCCGCCATCTTGGCTCCGCTCCCCATAAAATGCCTTATTCTTGATAAAACAAATAATTATAAGATCTCAGAATGTGACCTAGACATATTCTGATTTTGAGATCATCACCGTTTCCATAACACTAAGTTGTTGTAAATGATTAAGAAATGTTAATATGGATGTATATAGGATTTTAGAAACTATTTTAGAAATTTGATTGTGAAAAGCAGAAGAAATATATGGGATGATAGCTAGCTGGGGTAAATATAAGGAATGATAGTATAAGGGTTTTCTTTACACTATCCATATGTAAAGGGAATTATTAGAAAAAGAAATGATATGAAAATACACAAAAGGAACTCTTGGTGCATGATCATGGAATAAATGAGGTAGCATAGCATCAATAGCATGCTGAGCCAAAATAAGTATTGAGTGACTATCCACTTTAAAAAAATGAATCCTTGAATTGTTAAAGTATGAGAAATAAGTCATTTGGACCCCTACTCTATTTAAATTAGTATTAATCAATTTGATATGACTCTATAAGAGTACTAATTCTAAGTCATGTATGTCAGGCCCCAGAGATGTCAGCTATAGATTCTAAATTCACTTGCTTTAATGATAGAAAGCTAACTAGAAGGCCTCTAATTTTTTTTTTGTCATGTGATCAATTCCATGTAGCAAAGGTGCCTCACCTATACAGAAACAACTCCAATTTATTTTTATACTTCTCTTGTTCAATATGAGCAGGTGACCTTTTTATGAACATCTCATGGCTACTTAGTAAAGATATCCCTTGATTCATTCAACCTATAACTTCTCCCATTAATATGTCATTTTTGGCCTTCAAGAGTAAGATCAAGTTTAGCCAACAAAATTCAATACTTCACCATGCCCCTTTTGTATATTTATGTATTAAATTTTATAAAAATAAGGCTCTGAGGAGGCATCTCCAATTGCAAAGAAGATCTGTGGTCCATTCATTAGAGGGGACCATGGACCCTTTAATAAAGTGTTTTGGGCTCAAAGCTAAATTTTATTCTCCACAGAAATATATGTTCAAGGCAATCTACCAATTACCTGGGATTTAAAAATAGTTCTCTGAGAACAAGTAGTTGGGATATAATGAATATTAACTATACTCATTGAAGGAAAATTTAGGACTCATGCACATGGAACTACTGATAATGATAAGGAAAGGGTAGATATAGATAGAGTATGACCTCTTGCCTGCTGAGACTAACAGACAATTCTAAAAAGTCATACCCATTGATGTTTTAATCTTACTATATATAACTAAGTAAATATACATTTTTGGTGTCTTTGTCAGATGGAAAACCTGATTCTTACTTTTAAAATATTTAATAAAGCTTGGTACTAGGCCTAGAATCTAGGAGACTCAGTTCAAATGCAATTTCAAATCCAGATGACAGATGTGTGAGTCTGGGCAAATCATGTAAACTGAAGTTTTCACAACTGTAAGAATAATAATAATAATAGTAACTGTTGTGAGAATAAAATGGAACAATACTTGTAAGGTAGTAAGTATTGTGCCTAGTAGATATTAAGTGCTTTATTAATCACTCCTCTCTACCTCCCTCTCTTTCTCATTTCCTCCTTTCCTTTTCTGCCTTAGCTTATGGCATTGTAAAAATGAAAAGAAAAATTGGCAAATCAACTTTATTTCTGTTCAGTTCCAATAAAACTGGATTTGAACAACTGAACCTTTTTGTCTATACTCTCCTATCTTGTTTTGCCTCCCAATATTAGCCTTAAACAGAAGTCAAGAATATGAATTTATTTGAACTTAGAGAAATAGGTCAATATAAGCAATGAAAGGAGAGATACCTATTCACTCCTTCACTCCTACCTTCAGTGATAGGCAATGAATGCTGTGTCAAAGATAATTCAGGGGTTTAGGAGAATTCTTACAACAAAATACCTCTTTGTGCAAGCATGTTTATATATGTGTATGTAGAAGCATATATGTACACATATAAAGTCTAAATATTTTATTAACGATATAAATAAATACAGAAAAATGAGGGGGAAATCTCATAAAATTAATTAAATTATGCTATGCCCAAATATGTATTCTCTTTTCTTTGGGGTGCATCATGTGCTAGGGCTATTTAAATTAGACCAAAGAGTAAATAGAATCAGAGAAACAGGACTGAATATTATATTCATATATACATAGAGTTGTATTTTAAAAAAAACAATTGTTTAATAATTTTTAAAATTATAAAAGTGGAAATAATCATTGATGCCCCATTTAAAAAATCAACTTTAATATTTATTTCATAGAGTTTTAAAGAGTAAACATGCACCATGAGTTAAAGAACATACATATGCAGTTTTGCTACCATAGCTTGAAATTAATTGGATTTTAGAAAAGCATCTAAGATCAGCAAATTACTATGGATTCTTTATATCCTTTTTAGCAGTATTACTGAAATGTTAATTATGCCAACTTTTCTTTTTGAACAAATTTGTGTACTTGTACATTACTAAAGGAAATTCCCATTGTGGTTAATACTGTGATACTATATCAAGGGTTTTCTTTATGAGAGCTGTTCACATGGCATCATAGTCAATGAGCCATAGGAGCACAATATTGTTTCTCTGCTTAAAGTAAGTTCCTTTCAGTGAATACATTACAACAAATATTTTCTTCACAGATAATGTATCAGTCATTCCCTGAGAAAATACCTGGTTTTATGCTGTTTATATCTAGAAAACAGACCTATTTCTCTCAATTCAATTAAAGACAAATGATTGCCATGATTTTTTTTTGTAATTTATTCAATAAAGGTTTATTGACTATAGTGTATAAGATGTGTTTGATAACTGGGGAAATACAAAAGTATTATTAGATATATTCCCCATTTTTAAGGAGTTTATTACCAGCAAAGGCAGAGAAATAGGTCCATTAAAAAAAAAAAAAAACAAAAAAAACAACTCAAAACTATCTATACAATGCTTGAAGGCTTAGAAAGCACTTCAAGTACAATATGTCATTCAATCCTGTCATAACTTGGGGGTAGATTTTGTAATCACCATTTTTTTCAGTGAGGGAATTTGAGATCCAGAGAGATAAACTGTTCACGATCACATAGTGAGTTCAGAATCAAAGTCAGGATTCCATTAGAATTCTTCCTGTTCAAGCCCCAAACTCTTTCTATTCTGTCATGTTGCCTCTCAGGCACTGTTCATGAACAACAGGATAGACAGCCTTGAAGAGCAGGAAGGAAGTTTTCAGAAGTTGTACAGTACTTTCAACCAATCAAACATATATATATATATATTTTTTTCTTTTTTTTAAGTGCAAGGAACTGTACTAGAACTGTACTATGCATGAAGAATACAAAGATAAAAGTGACAAAAACCTCACAAGCATGTGTGTGTGTGTGTGTGTGTGTGTGTGTGTGTGTGTGTGTGTGCATGTAAGAGAGAACAAATCATCACTGTTGGGAGATTGGGATGAGAATAATGTTTTAAGACTACAAAATTTGTAGGAGTCAGACTGTGAAGAATTTTTAGTAACGTACAAATAAAAAGATAATTTATTATAAAAGAAATAGACACATGCTAGAGTTTAATTAGGTGATGAAATAGAAATACATTTCAGGAAAATAATGAGTGGAAATAGTTGAGGCAAGAGACCAAAGAGGCAACCATTACAATAGTTCAGGCAAAAGGTAATGAGTGCTTGGATTCTAAAGTTAGGTGTATGAATGAAGAGGAAGAAATAGTGCAGAGACAGAAATGACAAAATTTGACGTGAAGTGAATAAGAATGAAGAATTGGGTATTACTCAAGGGTTTGAAGTCTTATTGACTAGATGATTGTATCTCCAATGTTTGGAAATGGTTGAATTTGAGGGACTGACCATGTATTCTGTTTTAGGCATGATGAGTTTGATAGAAATTTGCATCAGACATTCAGTTGGAAAGGTACAGTAGGTATCATGTAATAATATAAGATTAGGGTTCAAGAGAATAGGGCAAGCTATATTGATGGGAGTCATATCTGTAGAGATAGAGTTGAATTTAGGAGACATGACAGTATAAACATGTTTTGCATATATACATGTATGTATATGTGTGTGTGTGTGTGTGTGTGTGTGTGTGTGTGTGTGTGTGTATGGCAGTGAGAGAGAGAGAAGAAGGGAGGGAAGGAGGGAGAAAATTCTCAGAATGGGTTCTGAGACTATCTTCTTAGGGCAAATGGCATGGGTAATATGTAGCAATGAAGTCTAAGAATGTAGTAACTACTTAAGAAAGTAATAGAAAGGTATGAAGATGAATAGGTGACAAAAACATACTAGAGAAGAGGAAACATCCAGAAATGAATTTGTTCACCAGTGTCAACTGCTCTCAGAATTTAAAAGTAAGACACAATTTGAAATAATGTAAAAATTCTACCAAAACATCACACTAATACAACATTTTTTTTTTTCTTTTTCTGAGGCTGGGGCAAAGTGACTTGCCCACGGTCATGCAGCCAAGAAGTGTTAAGTATCTGAGACCACATTTGAACTCAGGTTCTCCTGAATTCAGGGTTGGTGTTCTATCCACTGTGCAACCTAGCTGCCCCTAATACAACTTTCAAAGTCCAAATGCATTCATTCAATTAGATACTTATATCCAAAGTATAGTCATTCAAAAGAGACTGTCATTCAAAGGAACTAAGTCAATAAAATACATGTTTAAACATATCTACATTTTTCTCTCATGGTCATTTGTTAATAAGAATAGAAATCTTTTCCCAGATGTTTAATCAAAATAGAAGTAAAACTTTGGAATTTATTCTTGATTTAAATCTAATATTAATTTAAAATATTTTTGCAATACTTTAATTTTTAAAAATTGCAATAAAAATAGAACATGGTATCACTTTTATTTCAATAAGATTTTTTTAATAGAGTGGAAGCAGTGATGTTTGATATTATTATTGTGTTGGGGAGAGGGGAAATAGTCGATGTCTAAGGAAATTAAGATTTATAAGCCTCAAAGTGATGGGATCATCATAGTTAGTAAATTGTATACTCAAGCAATACAAATGATGGTAAAATCTTTAAGATGAAGTAAGTAGTGGACTAAAGTGAATTATCCTTCAGAATCCTAAAGAGAGAGTGATTATAATATATTTGTAACTCTAAGTCTTAGACATTCTAGTTATAATTTGAATGCATTTATTTTTTTGAAAAGGTTGGTAGGATGTGTAATTACCAACAGAAATGAGATAGATGTGAATGGACATCTATTATTTCAACATAGAAGGCTACAAATGTTGCCTAAACCTTAAAATATAAACATTAAAGAAAATTGTTCTGGAATAATGTGAAAAAATATTCCTTTAAATCTACTGAATATGGTGTAAGACTTGAATGTAAAAAACAAATTTGTAGAAAATGAGGTCAATTAGCTGAAACTGCCTTACATATACTTATTCAGGACATCAGAGAATTTCTTTCAAATAAGAAATAATTAATCTAAAAAATTTAACATCAAATATAGTAGTATGAACAAGAACAAGCTGAATTCTAAGAAAGTACATATAACAAAGAAACAATGCATAGTAAAATAAAATTTTAAAATCTATTAATGCTCTATATCTCAGATGAAAAAATATTCATTTCTGCTAAATGAATCATTTTGAAAATGTGAAGCTGTCCTTATGTGATGACTATTTTAGGGAATAATTTGAGAAAATTTCAGGTTTGCTCATATGAATTTGATTTTAAAGATACATGAAAAAACACAGGAAACTAAAGCAATTCACAGTAAGTCAAAATATAAAATGCTTCCAGTATGTATTTTTATAAGCAAACCGTAGATCTTTTTCAAGGTAACTTGTCATATATGTGATACATCTTCTGATGTATTAGTAGCTGTGAGGAGAAGTATGATTTCATTCTTAGGTATTCTACACATCTCAATTGCTTCTCATCTTCTGACACACACATGCCTTTTAAGAACCTGGTATTATTGTAATATAAATGCATTTATTTATTTATTTATTTTACTATATAACAAGTACAAACTTGTAGTATAATTTAATAAGATATCTACTTTTTTTTCTATGCATCACCAATAAAGTTTTCAAAACCATTTTATTTCAAAAATCTATGGTGTTTATAATGTAATTTTCCCCCCAATACTCAGTGTTTTAGGACCATATGTTGCATTGGATCATAAATAACTGTAATCTAATTTTTCCCCTTTGACTCAGTTATCTTTGTTTGCATCTCTGATATTTGTGTACCTGGCACAATATAAAACATTTAATAAATATATATTGACAAATTTTGGATTTCAGCAAAAGGATTTTCTTTGGCATAGTTAATAATATATAGTTTTATTGAATAGTTTTCATTCTTCACTCAAATTGAATAGTGCAAAATTTAGGAAAAATAATTTTGTAGAAAAGATTAAAGTTGATAATATAAGAGATTTTAATTGCTAGATATGTATAAAATTGTTGCCTTTTGATTGTATTTAGTTTTTTTTCTTCGTATTTTATATCCATTAAAATAGCTTCAACAGAAGTTGCATGTGTTATGTGTTTTTTTCCCCTATTATCAATAACAATAAAAAAAAAAAGAACAGGCCACATGACCAATAGAATAAATAACTGAAAAGCTCTCCCAATTTTCCACTTACTGTAAGAGAGGAGAGAGACAGTCAGAGACAGAGACTGAAACAGAGAGAGAGAGAGAAAGAGACAGAGACAGAGAAAGAGAAAATGAATTGCATGCTACAGGAAGAGTAATTAGTTTTTTTTTTTTTATTAATTTTATAATTCTAATTTTTTTGACAGTACATATGCATGAATAATTTTTTTATAACATTATCCCTTGTTTTCATTTTTCCATATTTCCCCCTCCCTCCCTCTACTCCCCCTTCCCCTAGATGACAGGCAATCCCATACATTTTACATGTGTTACAGTATAACCTAGATACAATATATGTGTGTAAATCCAATTTTCTTGTTGCACGTTAAGAATTGGATTCCAAAAGTATAAGTAACCTGGGTACAAAGACAGTAGTGCTAACAGTTTACATTCAGTTCCCATTGTTCCTTCTCTGGGTGTAGTTGTTTCTGTCCATCATTGATCAACTGGAAGTGAGTTGGATCTTCTTTATGTTGAAGATTTCCACTTCCATCAGAATATATCTTAATACAGTATCGTTGCTGAAGTGTATAGTGATCTTCTGGTTCTGCTCATTTCACTCAGCATCAATTCATGTAAGTCTCTCCAAATCTCTCTGTATTCATCCTGTTGGTAATTTCTTTCAGAGCAATAATATTCCATAAACTTTATATACCATAATTTACCCAACCATTCTCCAATTGATGGACATCCATTCATTTTCCAGTTTCTAGCCACTACAAAAAAAACTGCCACAAACATTTTGGCACATACAGGTTCCTTTCTCAACTTTAGTATTTCTTTGGGATATAAGCCCAGTGATAGCACTGCTGGATGAAAGGGTATGCACAGTTTGATAACTTTTGGGGCATAGTTCCAAATTGCTTTCCAGAATGGCTGGATTCTTTCACAACTCCACCGACAATGCATTAGTGTCCCAGTTTTCCCACATCCCCTCCAACATTCATAGTTATTTGTTCCTGTATATCTTAGCCAATCTGACAGGTGTGTAGTGGCATCTCAGAGTTGTCTTAATTTGCATTTCTCTGATCAGTAGTGATTAGGAACTCTCTTTCATATGAGTGGATATAGTTTCAATTTCATCATCTGAAAATTGTCTGTTCCTATCCTTTGACCATTGATCAATTGGAGAATTGTTTGGTTTCTTATAAATTAGGGTCAGTTCTCTACATATTTTGGAAATGAGGCCTTTATTAGAACCTTTAACTGTAAAAATATTTTCCCAATTTATTACTTCCCTTCTAAATTTTGTTTGCATTAGTTTTGTTTGTACAAAAGCTTTTTAATTTGATGTAATCAAAATCTTCTATTTTGTGATCCATAATGATCTCTACTTCTCCTCTGGTCATAAATTCTTTCCTCCTCCTCAGTTCTGAGAGGTAGACTATCTCCTCTGTCCTCTAATCTATTTATGGTTTCTAGTACCATATTGAATAGTAATGGTGATAGTGGGCAACCTTGTTTCACTCCTGATCTTATTGGGAAATATTTCAGTTTATCTCCATAACATATTATGCATACTGACAGTCTTAAATATATGCTCTTGACTATTTTAAGGAATAGTCCATTTATTCCTAAACTCTCAAGAATTTTTAGTAGGAATGGATGTTGTATTTTATCAAATGCTTTTTCTTCATCTTTTGAGATGATCATATGGTTTTTATTAATTTGATTATTAATATGGTCAATTATACTAATAGTTTTCCTAATATTAAACCAGCCCTGCATTCATGGTATAAATCCTACTTGATCATAGTGTATTACCCTGGGGATGATTTTCTGAAGTCTTTTTGCTAATATCTTATTTAAGATTTTAGTATCAATATTCATTAAGGAGATTGGTCTATAGTTTTCTTTTTCAGTTTTTGATCTACCTGGTTTACGTATCAGTACTATGTCTGTGTCATAAAAGGAGTTTGGTAGGATTCCTTCATCCCCTATTTTTTCAAATAGTTTATATAACATTGGGGCTAATTGTTCTTTAAATGTTTGGTAGAATTCACATGTAAATCCATCTGGTCCTGGGGATTTTTTCCTGGGGAGTTGATTAATAGCTTGTTCTATTTCTTTTTCTGAAATGGGAATATTTAAGCAGATTACCTCCTCCTCTGTTAATCTAGAAAGCCTATATTTTTGAAGGTAGTGACATGCAACCCTCCCTTTTTAGTATATCACCCCCCCTTTATAAGTCCCTTCCCCTTTCTTGTACCCTTCCCTTATTCCCCTTTTCCTTTTCCTTTTTCCTCTCCCCCCTTTACTCTTTGAGCCTATTCTGATAAGAGTAAGATTCACACAATGTTTCTCCCCCTCTCTAAATTCCCTCAGATGTCATTCTCAAGAGTTCTTATTACCTTTCTCTGCTTCTCTTGAGTCTTGTGGATTTAGATCAAATTTTTCTTTAAGTCTGTTTTTTTTTTTTTTTTCTTAGAAACAAATGGAATTCTTCTGTTTCATTAAATGACCATCTTCTTCCAATGAAGAAAATGTTAAACTTAGCTGGGTAGTTTATTCTTGGTTGCAATCCTTATTCTTTTGCCTTTTGGAATATCAGGTTCCAGGCCCTTCTATCCTTTAATTTGGAAGCAGCTAGATGTTGCATGACCCTTATTGTGGCACCTTGATATTTGAATTGTTTTTTCCTAGATTCTTGCAATATTTTTTTCCTTAGTTTGGTAGTTCTGCAGCTTAGCCACAATGTTCTGTGGAGTTCTTTTTTAAGGATCTTTTTCAGAAGGTGTTTGATGAATTCCTTCAATGCCTATTTTGTCTTCTGTTTTTATTTTCTCTGCACAGTTCTCTTTGATGATTTCCTGTAAAATAGAATCTAGGCTCTTTTTTTCATAATAATTTTTGGGAAGTCCAATGATCCTCAGATTATCTCTCCTAGATCTATTTTCCAGGTCTTTAGATTTTCCCAATAAATATTTGATGTTATTCTCCAGCTTTTCATTTTTTTTTTTTGTTTGTTTTGTTTTGTTTGACTGATTCTTGGGTTCTCAATGAATCACTCATTTCTATTTGTTCAGTCCTCATTTTTAATGAGTTATTTTCTTCATTCACTTTTTTTAGTTCTTTTTGTATATGCCTAATTGAGATTTTAATGAATTATTTTGCTCTGTTGAATTTTTTTTTCCATTTCACTATTTTTTATTTTTTTTTTTTACTTTTTTAGTGAATTATTTTCTTTTGCCAAATCACAAGTCCTACTTTCTTGAGAAATTTTTTTATCTTTTTCCAATTCAGAAATCCTATTTTTTTGTGATTTTTTTTAACCTTTTATAATTCACAGATTTTGTTTCCCTGCACCTCCTGTGAATTCTTTATATTTTCCAATTCAAATTTCAGGACATTGTTATTCTCTATCATAGCTTCTCTTTCCTTTCCCCAATTTTTCTTCAAACTCTCTTAACTCTTTAATAGTCTCTTCTAGGAGAGAGTTATGTGATGGGGGACAGGTATCATTCCCCTTTAGGTTGTTATCTGGAGACTGTCTGCTATTAGCTTCCTCTGGGTTGGATACCTGCTGTTTCTCTGTATAGAAGGTGCCAATTGGTCTCGTCATCTTCTTACTCATTGTTAATACTCTGTTGGGGGTCTGCCCTTGGTGTAAGAAATTTATCAGCTTCCTCCCAGACTGGATGGATGCAGCAGTCCTGTGTCTGGGCTAAGAGAGAGCTCTGGGAGAGAGTTCCCCTTCCCCCTCACCAAAAATGTCTCAGAAGTGGATGGCATTACTGCAGCTGCAAGGAGTGTCCAGTGAAGGACCCCCGCTGTGTGGCCTAGCGACTGCCCTGAGGTTTACGGCTGAACAGTGAAAGCATCATAAACCCCAGCCAAAGCTTCTCGTGGGGCCATGGATATTAGCAGCTGACAAAAAAAGCTCCTGTGCTCAAACCAGAAGTGTCTGTTTGGAAACCACAGTCCTTGCTTCGGAGGTTCAGCTTCTCTGGGGGTTCTGCTGCTACTAGAATTCCACTGCCTCAGACTGAGCCCTGTACTATGTGGATTAGAGACTGCCCAGGGCTGTGTCCCCTGCTGTTCAGGTTCTTAACTGCCCCAAGGAAAAGCCATGGACAGCAGAAGGCAGCTGCACAGCTGTGTGGAGATAGGTGTTAGGTCACTTCTGTATTGGAGTGGTTCTAGGATCTGGCCTTATATTTTAAAGTAGCTTGATTTCTCTTCTGATCTGCTGTTTTATAAGCAGAGAAGAGCTAACATCCTGTGCCAGATTCCTCTGTCTCAATGGCTTCTCTGATCCCAGAGTTCTCCCCTGCCAGTTTGGCACAGTGTGCTAGCTCTTAGTCCAACCCTGTCTATGCTGATTTTTTTTTTTTTTTTTTTTTTTTTTCCCCCTCCCCTCACAACTGACCTTTTCTGGTGAAATTTTGGATTTTCTTCAGCTGGTAAGTTGTGCTTCTAATCCTTGTGGTTTTTATCAGTCCAGCATTATTTTTGAGGCTGATTTAACTAGTTGCTATTGATGGAAGAAGGGAGCTTACAAATTCGCGTGTATCTTCTCTGCCATCTTGTCTCTGCCCCGGAGTAATTAGTTTTTAATCTGAAGGATAAGAAAAAAAGATTAATGACTCTAAAATTAAGTGGAAAGTGCTAGTCTTCAAGATTTTTTGTTTTGTTTTGTTTTGTTTTGTTTTGATTTGTTTTGTTTTGTTTTTTACAAAGAAGTCAACCCTACCCATTACTTTCACATAATCCCATTGTAACATGCATCAGATATTGACTTGACCCAACACTGTAAGAATAGGTACAATTAGTTTTTCATTAGCTTGAGATGATTGTAGGTTATAGAACTCCAAGACTAAATAAGAAATTGAAAGAACATCTACTCTACTGTCCTGAAATCATGCCAAAAATGACACTCAATGATTTAGTCCAGTCAGTGGATGAATCGAGGAAGAGAAACAGCATTTGTGCTCCCTAGTTTGAAGAAAAAAAAAGAATCTAAAATCAGCTGTGGCTAGTCCTGTTTTCTCAGAAATTACTTGAGGCAAAGACTGAGGTCTTCAAAGCAAATTCCCCCAAAAAAGGAGAAAAGCTAAAATGTAAGAAAATAAAAGCTAAAAACTCAAATAGTTCAAGAGAAAGATCATACATTTAAAATCAAGATCACAAACAACATAGAGGAAACTAAAATTAGAATGAAGGATACAATTCAAATCTAATTATTACAATCTATAAATATTACAAAAGAAAAGAAATAGAACCAATGCCTGACAAAATATATGACCCTTTGGAAATTCAAGATAATGTGGAACAATAACAACATAACAAAAAGATGTTTAAAAGAGAAATTTAAAATGTAAAAGAAGAAATTGGGTTACAAATATTAAAAATTTATGGCGTGCAAAACAAAAATATAACTAGCAGAAGAGGGAAAAATCTCCATAAATCCATAGTGATGTCTTCAAAGGAAAAAAATGCCACATTAAATTTACAGTAATATATTAATTGAAAGTAAACCTGAAAGAAAAGCAAAAGGCAATAATAATAATTTTAAAAATCTCTCAAACAAAAAGAATTGATCTGAGAGAAAGGGAAAATAGAAATACTTTAAAGAATCTTAGGTTTCACAGAAGAAAAAGATCTAAAATGAACATAATAATTCAGAAAATAATATGAGACAACTTCCCAGAACTTCTAGTTTTGTAATACAAAGCACCATTCATTACAACTAACTGCTTCTCTAGGGACAAGGGAGGGAGGAAAGCAGAAGAGATAATGCTTTTAAACTCCAAGATACAGAATACTTGAATTCAATAATTCTAATGCCAGAGAAGAAATTCTTCAAGCAGTGAGAAGAATATATTCATATATAAAGGGAATGAAATTAAAATAATTTCAGACTTTTGTTTCCACCAGAAAAAAAAATAAAATAAATTGAAATTATATATCAAAATAGGCAAGAGAACTCAAAATGCAACTTAAGAAATACCATGGAAATATTAAATTGGGTCTGTGATGTGTGGGTTAGTTGTCTGGAGGTCCTTGGGATCAGCCCGAGTCCTTGGTCTTAGTGGAGGAGCCTCTGTCTCTGTCTCTGTCTCTATCTCTGTCTCTATCTTTCTCTATAATATCTGGGTGTGTGTGTGTATACATATATATGAATACACATACACACACATACACAAACACACACCCACACACCCAAACACCCATATATATATATATATGGGTGTGTGGGTGTGGGTGTGTTTATAATATGTGTCCATATTAATATGTGCATATATGTATACATATATTTTATATTTGTATATAGATATTTTTGTGTATTTATTTATATTTATATATATACATACATACACAAAGACACATATACATAAATATATGTGTGTGTGACTTTTATAAGTGTTCTTTGTAGATTTAATTGTTTTAGCCACACAACTAGAGGGAAAATCTCACTCTAAAATATACTATGGTAGTTTAAATTAGTAGCATCTCTATAGTGATGGATACTTTTTATCACATTTCTGAACCTCCATAGACAGCCACTGAACAACCAATCTTGGTTTTACTATTTTGTTATTGAAACATTGGCATAGTCCTAGGCATTTTTTATGAACAATTCATTGTAAATAGTATATCAGCTTAAGAAATCCAAAAGCAAATCTTAAATCTAGTGTTCCTTTTTTTTCACTTGTTCAGTTGCATTGAAACTACATATCCATCCCCCCCAAGTATGATATAATCTCAGTTCATTTCTCTAATTTTATATTCTATGTATCTTGCACTACAAATTATAAAGAGTTTAGGTAAGACTAGTACTTCTGGCTGAATGTTTCTGAGCCATTTTCAGAGCTCTTTCCACATTTGATGTCCACCTGATACATCCAATTTTCACCTGTGGAACAAAAAAGTTGTAACATACACAATGGTGACACCTCAATAAACTATTTAGACAGGTGACCTAACCAGATCAGAGGTAACCCAGGCATCTCAAACTCAGTGATGAGTTAGAAGAGTGTTTACTAAAGCATGTAAAGATTTCCCCCAGTATGGTTACAGGCCATTGAATAGAACAATTTGTTTTATGGGTCATGAAAGAGACTGAAGCAGGTGTTATAGAGTACTTAAAGCTTGATTTAACATTGAAGATACCAAACTTCATCCATTGTATCCCAAGTCATAGACATTTAAGCTGATGTATTGGCACTGGACTTTGAGAACTCTGGAAGAGAAAGTGAAACACCTTTATTCAATTCTACATCACTTAAATTTAATTTATGCATGAGTCAAAAGATATCACCCATATCTTTTTTTTTAATCATTTTTGTCTACCTCAAAGTCTTATGGCAACATGGAAGTGATAAATTAGCAGGTGTGGATGCAAGCTATGCTGTATTCCTAATCCTACGTACAAGTGACCTAGGCTATCTTCATATTAGTCAGAAGCAGTAGTGGGATTCAGTAGCCCATTGGGTGTCTATGCAGCCTTTTAAAAAGATTGCAATGCTTACCATCTTGTCGAGCAAAGAGGCTAGACAAAATGCCCTAAAATTGTCTGCTTCTCAATTCTGACCTGATCACCCTGGTAGGCAAGGATCAAACCCTGTAGTCAAAATATTTTTAAAAATGCAAAACATTTGCAAAGATGATTCAACTCGCCACTGGTAAATGAAATATGCAAATGCTTATAAACAACACACAATCCAGCAGTCTTTTCAGATGAATAGCTCTTGGTATGAGAGAACTCAGGAGATATGACACACAAATAGCAGCTCTGAGTGAGACAAAGTTAGCAAAGTCCAGTTTATGGAAGTTGGTATGACGGCCTGTGATGGGGAGCATTGAGAAGCTGAGGGAGTTTTTTCAATCAAAACTCATCTAATCAACCAGTTTGTATGTCTGCAAAGGAGTGAATGACAGTCTTATGACAATATGATTGCCACTTGCAGGAAAATGCCATACTATCATCACCAGTGCCTGTGCTCCCATGATGACAAACTCTGATGTAGTAAAAGAAAAAAAAATATGAAGGTCTAGAGATCTTTATTATCAATGTGACAAGAGGACAAGCTTATAATTCTGGATTATAATGCAAATGCAGGCACAGACCACTGGGAAGGTAGTCAGTCCTTTGGTGGAATGGAATTGGAAACAATAACAGCAATGGTTTCTACTGAAAAATTGTACCTGTTGTGGCTTTCTCATCATCAACACTTTTCTACTTATTTATATGCAATAAAACTTCAAGAACACATCCTCAAAACAAGCAATGGCATTTGGTAGACTGACATTGTAAAGAGAAGATAAAGATAGGATGTGAGAAAAACCTAAGTGATATGTGGTAGAGAATGCTGGACTGATCATAGACTTATTCTCTCCAAGCTAAACATTCATTTTCAACCAAAGTGGTGGCTACAAGTCAAGACATCCACCAGAAGATGTAATGTCCACAGATGAGAGTGCTTCTCTGTATGTGGACAATCTGTTAATTTGGAGAAAAAAACTGAACCAATACATGGTTGGCAACATTGAAGCAGAAATAGAGTAGTTAGCTTTTAGAGAATTGGTGTACAACACTGCATTTATCTGGGCTAAAAAATTCATAAACATAAAGATTGGCTTGCTAACATGATGCAGAATTTCAGAAGCTGCTGAATGAAAAATTAGAACTCCAGGCAACAAGACACTTTGGCCAGTTCTAAAAAGTCAGAATAAAACTCCATCAAAAATAAAGTGCAAGATAAATTGTATGATGCATGATTTGTTGCTCAATAAGAAGACAAATGGAATTAAAATTTATTCTGACAGTAATAATCCAATGTGCTTTTATGATGCCATGAAGCTATATATGGGCTAAAGACCTGTGGTGCAGCTCAGCTACTCAGTGCAACCTATAGGGTTCTTAATATACCAACATTAATCAATGCCTTTCATACTGTCCACATGGGGAAAATTATGGCAAAATTTGGTTGCCTGGAGAAGTTCATCAATATCACATGCTAGTTTTGTAAGTGCATGATTGCCTAGGTTCTAGATCATAGACAGTGCTCTCATGCTTTCCCAGTAAAAAATGGAATGAAACAGGGCTGTGCACTTACCCCCATAATTTTTAGCATTGTATTAACTGTGAAACTGTTGGATTCCTTCAAGAAAGATAACTGTTTCAAGGTGAGCTATTGCATTGGTAGCAAATTATTTAACTTGAAAAGCTTATAATATAAATAAAGAAACAGGGAGAGATGATAATGTAACTTTTTGCTTGCATATGACTGTGTACTCAATGAGACCTCTGAGGCTGAGATGCAACAAAATATGGATCAATTATTGGCTCCTCGAGAGGCAGAGCCAAGATGGCGGAGAAGAAACACACGACTCTGTAAAGGTCCTCACTCCCTCACAACCAATTAGATAAATCAGCCTCAGAATAAGCCCAGGACTGATAGATACCACAAGGACTGGAAGCACGACTTACCAGCTGAAGAGAATCTGGAGTTTCAACTGACAAGGTCAGTCCCCAGGGGAGGAAGAAGAGAGGCCAGCACAGACGGCTGGGTGCTCGCATACTGCACCCATTGCGCTGGGAAGGGCTCTGGGATCAGAGAAGCCACTGAGGTAAAGGAATCTGGCACAGGCTGTTAGCTCTTCTCTGCTAATTATTTAGCAGTTCAGAAGAGAAAGCCAAAATATTTTAAAACTCAGATTAGATTTTCCCCGGACCCTGGAGGTGACTCAGCAGATTTCGGCACCAGGAGGTGTGGCCTCAGCTACCACCTGAGAATAGTTAAGAGATTGACAAGTGGGTGGATACGGCCCAAGGCAACACACAATGCCTAGCTTAGCTGGAGGGAGTGGAACTCAGCTACAGGAAGTCCCAGAGAAGCAGAACATTTGAACTAGGGACTGCGGTTTCTGGCAGACATTTCCAGTTTGAGCACAGGGGCTTTTCACATGACCTGCTGCAGACATCCACGCCCCACCGGGACTCATAGGCTGGGCTTGGTGCTGTCTTTACTATTCAACGACCTCTGGGACAACAGTGCTAATCACCTCTGAGGCACTTCCAGGGAGGGGGTGGGGAACTCTCTCCCAGAGCTCTATCTTAGCTCAGGCACAGGAGCATCTGCATCCATCCAGTCTGGGAGGAAGCTGGTAAAGAAGTAAATAAATAATTTCCTACCCCAGGGACAGACCCCAAAAGATTTTTTAAATATGAGCAAAAAAGCTAGAAAAACTATAGATTCCTTCTATACAGAGAAAGAGCGGGTATCAAACCCCGAGGAAGTTAACAGCAGAGAGACAGCAGATAACAATTTAAAGGGGAACGATTCCTGCCCCCCATCATATAACTCTCTCCTAGAAGAAACTCTTAAAAAATTGAGGGAGTTTGAAGAAAAATGGGGAAAGGAAAGGGAAGCTATGATAGAGAATAACAACATCCTGAAATTGGAGTTGGAAAAAATAAAGAATTCACAGGAGATGCAGGGAAACAAAATTTATGAATTAGAAAAGGTTAAAAAAAACACAGGAAAGTAGGATTTCTGAATTGGAAAAGATAAAAAAAGTCTCAAGAAAATAAAATTTCTGAATTGGAAAAAGAAAATAATACTCAAAAAAAAATTAGGGAAATGGAAAAAAAATTCAATAGAGCAAAATAATTCATTTAAAAACGAAATTGGGCATTTACAAAAAGAACTAAAAACTGTGAAAGAAGAAAATAACTCCTTAAAAGTCAGGATGGAACAAATAGAAATGAATGATTCATTGAGAACCCAAGAATCAGTCAATCAAAACAAAAAAAAATGAGAAGCTGGAAAACAACGTCAAATACTTACTGGGAAAATCTATAGACCTGGAAAATAGATCTAGGAGAGATAATCTGCGGATTATTGGACTTCCAGAAAACTATGACCAAAAAAAGAGCCTAGATTCTATTTTACAGGAAATTATCAAAGAGAACTGTCCAGAGATAATAGAAACAGAAGGAAAAGTAGATGTGGAAAGAATTCATCGAACTCCTTCTGAAATAGACCCTAAAAAAAGAACACCACGGAATATAGTGGCTAAGCTGCAGAATTACCACACAAAGGAGAAAATCCTGCAAGCAGCTAGAAAAAAACAATTTAAATACCAAGGTGCCACAATAAGGGTCACCCAAGATCTGGCTGCCTCCACATTAAAAGATAGAAGGGCCTGGAATCTGATATCCGTAAGGCAAAAGATCAAGGACTGCAACCAAGAATGAACTACCCAGCTAAGTTTAGCATCTTTTTCCATGGAAGAAGATTGTCATTCAATGAAACAGAGGAATTCTATATGTTTCTAAGAAAAAAACCAGACTTAAACAAAAAATTTGATCTACATCCACAAGACTGAAGAGAAACAGAAAAAGGTACACAGAACCCTTGAGAACTGTAACTCTGTTGTGGGTATATAAAAAGTACTCAAGGATAATTTGATTTTACTGATATAAAAGAAAAAAAGGGGGGTGTAGTAAAGGGAAGGAGGTTGGTTCAGAAAAAGGGGAAGGAATGATAAAAAGAGGGAAACTACATCCCAGGAAGAGGCATAGAAAATACACCATATCTGAGGGAACTTAGTGAGGGGGAGAATCATTGTGTGAATCTTACTCTCATCAGGAGAGGCTCAAAGAGTAAATAATTAACATATTTGTTTTTCAGAGAATTTTCTCTCACCTCGTTAAAAGGGGGGAGAGGAAAAGGGAAAAGGAAAAGGAGAATAAGTGAAGGGACTTGGAGGGAGGGGGGAGGGATCCTAAAAAAAAAAAAAAAAGAGGGAGGGTTGCGTGTCACAAGGGGGGTCTGTAAATTAAATATCGGGGAGGGGGATCAGGGGGGTCAAGGGAAAAAAGCATAATCTGGGGATAATACGATGGCAGGAAATACAGAATTAGTAATTTTAACTGTAAATGTAAATGGGATGAACGATCCCATCAAACGGAGACGGATAGCAGCTTGGATCAAAAAGCAGAACCCTACAATATGTTGTCTACAGGAAACACACTTAAAGCAGGGAGATACGTACAGAGTAAAGGTACAAGGTTGGAACAGAGACTCTTATGCTTCAGGTAAAGCCAAAAAAGCAGGGGTAGCTATCCTTATCTCAGATTAAGCAAAAGCAGAAGTAGATCTCCTTAAAAAAGATAAGGAAGGAAACTATATCCTGCTGAAAGGTAGCATAAATAATGAAGCCATATCAATACTAAACATATATGCACCAAGTGATATAGCATCTAACTTTCTAAAGGAAAAGTTAAGAGAACTGCAAGAAGAAATAGATAGTAAAACTATAATAGTGGGCGATCTCAACCTTGCACTCTCAGATTTAGACAAATCAAACCACAAAACAAACAAGAAAGAAATTAAAAAAGTAAATAGAACATTAGAAAAACTAGGTATGATAGACCTTTGGAGAAAACTGAATGGCAATAGAAAGGAATATACTTTCTTCTCAGCAGTTCATGGATCCTATACAAAAATAGACCATATATTAGGACATAAAGATCTCAAAATTAAATGTAGGAAGGCAGAAATAATAAATGCTTTCTTCTCAGATCACAATGCAATAAAAGCTACATTCAGTAAAAAGTTAGGGGTAAATAGAACAAAAAGTAATTGGAAACTGAATAATCTCATCTTAAAGAATGACTGGGTGAAAGAGCAAATTATAGAAACAATTAACAATTTCACCCAAGATAATGACAATGATGAGACATCATATCAAAATCTTTGGGATGCAGCTAAAGCAGTAATAAGGGGAAATTTCATATCTTTAGAGGCTTATTTGAAGTAAATAGAGAAAGAGAAGATTAACGAATTGGGCTTATAACTTAAAAGGCTAGAAAAAGACCAAATTATAAACCCCCAACCAAAAATTAAACTTGAAATACAAAAATTAAAAGGAGAAATCAATAATATTGAAAGTAAAAAAACTATTGAATTAATAAATAAAACCAAGAGTTGGTTTTATGAAAAAGCCAATAAAATAGATAAACCTTTGGTAAATTTGATCAAAAAAAAGAAAGAGGAAAATCAAATTGATAGTCTTACAAATGAAAAGGGGGATCTTTCCATCAATGAAGAGGAAATTAGAGAAATAATAAGGAGTTACTTTGCCCAACTTTATGCCAATAAATTTGATAACTTAAGTGAAATGGATGACTTCCTCCAAAATTATAGGCTCCCTAGATTAACAGAGGAGGAGATAAATTGCTTACATAGTCCCATTTCAGAAAAAGAAATAGAACAAGCTATTAATCAACTCCCCAGGAAAAAATCCCCAGGACCAGATGGATTTACATGTGAATTCTACCAAACATTTAAAGAACAATTAGCCCCAATGTTATATAAATTGTTTGAAAAAATAGAGGATGAAGGAGTCCTACCAAACTCCTTTTATGACACAAACATGGTACTGATACCTAAACCAGGTAGATCAAAATCTGAGAAAGAAAATTATAGACCAATCTCCTTAATGAATATTGATGCTAAAATCTTAAATAAGATATTAGCAAAAAGACTTCAGAAAATCATCCCCAGGATAATACACTATGATCAAGTAGGATTTATTCCAGGAATGCAGGGCTGGTTCAATATTAGGAAAACTATTAATATAATTGACCATATTAATAATCAAATTAATAAGAACCATATGATCATCTCAATAGATGCAGAAAAAGCATTTGACAAAATCCAACATCCATTCCTACTAAAAACTCTTGAGAGTATAGGAATAAATGGACTATTCCTTAGAATAATGAGGAGCATATATTTAAGACCGTCAGTAAGCATAATATGCAATAGAAATAAACTGCAACCTTTCCCAGTAAGATCAGGAGTGAAACAAGGTTGCCCACTATCACCATTACTATTCAATATAGTACTAGAAACGCTAGCCTCGGCAATAAGAGCCGAGAAAGTGATTCAAGGAATTAGAGTAGGAAATGAGGAAATTAAACTATCACTTTTTGCAGATGACATGATGGTATACTTAGAGAACCCCAAAGACTCTGCTAAAAAGCTACTAGAAATAATCCAAAATTTCAGCAAAGTGGCAGGATACAAAATAAATCCACATAAATCCTCGGCATTTTTATATATCACTAACAAAATGCAACAGCAAGAGATACAAAGAGAAATTCCATTCCATACAAATGTTGAGAGTATAAAGTATTTGGGAATCCATCTACCAAAGAAAAGTCAGGAATTATATGAGAAAAATTACAAAACACTTGCCACAAAAATAAAATCAGATGTAAATAATTGGAAAGACATTCAGTGCTCTTGGATAGGCCGAGCGAATATAATAAAGATGACAATACTCCCCAAACTAATCTATTTATTTAGTGCTATACCAATCAGACTCCCAAGAAACTATTTCAATGACCTAGAAAAAATAACAACAAAATTCATATGGAAGAATAAAAGGTCGAGAATTGCAAGGGAACTAATGAAAAACAAACTCAGAGGAAGGTGGTCTAAGTGTACCTGATCTAAAGCTATATTATATAGCAGCAGTCACCAAAACCATTTGGTATTGGCTAAGAAATAGACCGGTAGATCAGTGGAACAGATTAGATACAAAGGACAAAAAAGGATACATATATAGCAACCTAATCTTTGACAAACCCAAAGATACCAACATTAGGGATAAAAATTCATTATTTGGAAAAAACTGTTGGGAAAACTGGAAATTAGTATGGCAGAAATTAGATATGGATCCACACTTAACACCATATACCAAGATAAGATCAAAATGGGTCCATGATTTAGGCATAAAGAGGGAGATAATAAATAGATTAGAGGAACAGAGGATAATCTACCTCTCAGAATTGTGGAGGAGGAAGGAATTTATGACCAGAGGAGAACTAGAGATCATTATTGATCACAAAATAGAAGATTTTGATTATATCAAACTAAAAAGTTTCTGTACAAATAATACTAATGCAAACAAGATTAGAAGGGAAGTAACAAATTGGGAAAATATTTTTAAAAACAAAGGTTCTGACAAAGGTCTCATTTCCAAAATATATAGAGAACTGACCCTAATTTATAAGAAACCGAACCATTCTCCAATTGATAAATGGTCAAAGGATATGAACAGACAATTCTCAGAGGAAGAAATTGAAACTATATCCACTCACATGAAAGAGTGTTCCAAACCACTACTGATCAGAGAAATGCAAATTAAGACCACTCTGAGATACCACTACACACCTGTCAGATTGGCTAAGATGACAGGAACAAATAATGATGAATGTTGGAGGGGATGTGGGGAAACTGGGACACTAATACATTGCTGGTGGAGTTGTGAATGAATCCAGCCATTCTGGAGAGCAATCTGGAATTATGCCCAAAAAGTTATCAACTATGCATACCCTTTGACCCAGCAGTGCTACTACTGGGATTATATCCCAAAGAAATACTAAAGAGCGGAAAGAGACATATATGTGCCAAAATGTTTGTGGCAGCTCTTTTTGTTTTAGCTAGAAAGTGGAAGTTGAATGGATGTCCATCAATTGGAGAATGGTTGGGTAAATTGTGTTATATGAAGGTTATGGAATATTATTGCTCTGTAAGAAATGACCAGCAGGAGGAATACAGAGAGGCCTGGAGAGACTTAAACCAACTGATGCTGAGTGAAATGAGCAGAACCAGAAGATCACTGTACACTTCAACAACAACACTGTATGAGGATGTATTCTGATGGAAGTGGAAATCTTCAACATAAAGAAGATCCAACTCACTTCCAGTTGATCAATGATGGACAGAGGTAGCTACACCCAGAGAAGAAACACTGGGAAGTGAATGTAAATTGTTAGCACTAATACTTGTCTGCCCAGGTTGCATGTACCTTCGGATTCTAATGTTTATTGTGCAACAATAAAATGATATTTACACACATGTATTGTACCTAGACTATATTGTAACACATGTAAAATGTATGGGATTGCCTGTCATTGGGGGGAGGGAATAGAGGGAGTGGGGGATAATTTGGAAAAATGAATACAAGGGATAATATTATAAAAATATATATATAATAAAAAAGTCTAGCAACAACAACAACAAAAATTATTAGCTCCTTGTGCTAATTTTGGCCAAATAATTAATATGAAGAATTTTACAGAGATTCTCTGCAAAATCCAGCATTACACCATCATATAAAATTATCACATACAGCAATGATAGAGAATGCTGTGGAAAAGCTCCTGTACCATGACAGTATACTCCAGCACTGTCCATATAGATGATGAAGCTGATGTATACAATGCCAAAGCTAGTTCAGTATTTGGGCAGGTCTGAAGGAAAATATTGAACAGAAGAAATATAATATTGCTTACAAAACTGAAGGTTTTTGGTGTTATTGTGCTGGTGTCATTATTGCATGACTATGAAACCTAGATTATATACCAGTGCCATGCCGGGAAATTAAATTGTCTTAGAAAGATTCTGAAGATGATTTGCAAAATAAGGTACTGGTCATGGAAGTAAAACAGTGAAACTAATCTGACATTGATTCAGACTTTTCTATAGAGGTTACAACTCTGTTGGACTGACCCTGTTGTTCAAATAGCAAAAGTAAGTTTGCCAAAAAGTTTATTTTGTAGAGAATTCACATAAGACAAATACACTCACACTGAGGTCAGAAGTGATACAAGAACACTCTCAACATCTCTTTGAAGAACTTTGGAACCAATTGTGAGACATGGAAAACACTGCTAGAGGACCATCTGGTATGATGCACCTGCATCAAAGAAGGTTTGCAATAGCTCAAAAGGAAAATTAAGTGCACAAATTTAAAGACATCTTCACTACAAATTGTTTATATAAATTGCTCATGCTCATCCTATGAGAAGAACTTTCAAGCTAATATTGTTTTTATCAGCAATAGTCAGATACAATGTTCCTTGATCCTAGCACAATTATGTAATTTTGGTTCTTTTTGTAAATGAAGGACAATAACTATTTTTGTACTACTCCACAAATCTATAGGTAAATCATTTCTTGGAATCCTAGTAGCTTGGGAAATAAATAGTGCTAACAGTTTTGGTTCATAGAGGTTCAAACACTTTTGAAGTAAGTTTATTTATTTTTACTACACATTGCTTTATAAATTATGTTGGAAGAGAAAAATCTTAGCAAAAGGGAAAATCATGGGAGAGATTACAAAAACAGAAAAAAGAAGTGAACATAGCATGTGTTGATTTACATTCAATCTCCTTAGATTTTTTTCTGGACGCAGATGGCATGTTCTGTCCAAAGTCTATTGGGATTGCTTTGAATCACTGAATCACTGAGAAGAACCAAACCTTTCATAGCTATTTATCTCAAATTCTTGGTATTATTGTGTACAATGTATCCTAGTTCTGCTTGTTTTGCTCAGCATTGGTTCATGTAAATTTTTCCAGGCCTTTCTATAATCATCTTGTTCATCATTTTTTATAGAACAATATTCCATTACCATAACTTGTTCAGCTATTCCCCAATTAATGGACATCCACTCCTTTTTCAATTCATTGGACAACAAAAAGATCTGTTACAAATCTTTTTGCACATAGGGGTTCTTTTACCTCCTTTACTATTTCCTTGGGATACTGACCTAGTAATGAAATCATTGGGTCCAAGAGTATGCACAGTTTTATAGTCCTTTGGGCATAGTTCCAGATTGCTCTTCAGCAAGGTTGGATTGTTTCACAACTCCTTGGACAATGTATAAGTGTCCCAGTTTTTCCACATCACTTCCAACATTTATCATTATCCTTTCATGTCATTTTAGTCAGTCTGAGAAGTGTGAGGTGGTACTTCAGATTTATTTAATTTGCATTTCTCTAATCATAGTGATTTAGATAATTTTTTTCATATAATAAATGACTAATTTTGTCATCTGAAAATTGTTGGTTATTACCTTTGACCATTTATCAATTGGGAAATGACTTGTATTCTTAGAAATTTGATACAGTTCTTTATATATTTTAGAAATGAGATCTTTCAGAAATACTAGCTCTAAAGATTTTTTTTCCAGCTTTGTACTTTCCCTTTTAATTTTGTTTCTATAGGTTTTGTTTGTTCAAAACCTTTGTAATTTAATGTAACCAAAGTTGTTCATTTTGCCTTTTATAATGTTCTCTAGCTCTTCTTTTGTCATAAATTCATCTCTTCTCAAAAGATTGGATAGTTAAATTATCCCTTGTTCTCATTCTTTTTAAAGGTATCATCCTGTATTTCCAAATCATGTAACAATTTTGACTTATTTTGGTTTGGGGTATGAGATGTAGGTTCTGATATATTATTTTCCAGTTTTCTCAGCAATATTTGTCAAATAGTGAAATCTTATTCCAGAAGCTGGAGTGTCATAGGCCTTGATTATTGTGTCTTATGTCTCCAATTAATTAATAGCTCTTTAAATAATAGAATTACATAAAAGAGGGAATAATCCCTCTTCTATGTAATTCTATTATTTAAGAAGTTATTTTCTTCAAATTTTTTCCTTCCTGTTCCAGGCTGTTGACTCTCTCATGCACACCTCTTATTTCCTTTCTCATTTTTTCTTCTAACTTTCTTATTTGCCTTTTACATCTTTTATGAGCACTTCTAAGAATCCTCTTTGGTACTAAGTTTAATTCATATCAATCTTTGAGATTTCTTCTGGGGATATTTTGTCCTCATTTGAGTTTGTGTTTTGGTTTGCTCTCTTACCATAGTAGCTCTCTGTGGTCGTTTCTTTTTTGTTTATTGCTTCTTTTCTTTCATTTTCTTTTGGTATGTCCTTTTTTTTTCACGTAATAAAGCAGCTTCATCTTTTACTAAGGTTTTAAACTCTTTACTTGTTCAAGTGGCATTCTAAGTATTTCATTTAACAGTATGTCATCTCTGTCTTAGCCCCTTATCACTCATTTTTCTATTTCTCCTTGTCATTCTCTACAGCCTGCAAGCATCCCCATGTCTCTCCCATACTGGAAAAGACAAACTAAAAAACAAAAACAAAATTTCAAGTGTTTCCTCCATTTCTGATAACTAGTGATCTATATCTCTTTTGTCATTTGTACCTAAATTTCTCAAAAAAGTTAACTACAATAAGTAGTGCAATACACTTTGCTTAATCTCTCACAATCAGGCTTCCCACTTATTCCACTGAAACTCTCTCGTGTTAATAATAATTTCTTAGAATGCAAGTATAATATACTCCTCTAAGACTTCATTCTTCTTGATTTCTCTGCAGCCTTTGACACTAATGATTACCCTCTTCTTGTTAGGTTTTTTCCCGATAAGTTTTCAAGATACTCCTCTCTCCTTGCTGCCCTCCTAAAACTATCTCAACTATTTTATCTCTGTCTTTTTTGCTGGATCTTTGTCCAGATCCATTAGGAATCTCTCTTAGCAACATTATTTCAAGTACTGTTCTCATAACTCTTGTGAATTTAATTAGCATCAATATGCTAAGTATTTTCAAAATGTTTTCATCTGCCTTCATGTCGTGGAAGTCTTCACATTCTTGGAGTGGGGAATTTGTATGCAATAAACATATACATACATATATATATATATATATATATATATATATATACACGCATATACATAATATTTATATATGTATTTTACATAATACATACTATATATATATATGTGTGTGTGTATGTGTGTGTGTAAAACACATGCACAAGTATATGTATATGTTTGTGTGTACCTTAGCATAATTTGTTATGAAGTGTATTTTAATCAATAGTTTCTATACTCTCTAGCTGTCTGGATTTTGTTTGCATTATTTTATTCCAGTTTTATGTCATTTGTTGTGATCATCTCTAGTCTTTGTATATTTAAGAACTTTAACTCCAAACTATGAAATATAATTGATTTTTTTCTACTAGCTAATAATGATTCCTCCCCATCAGCCATCTCTGCTCAAACTTCACTCTTTCCACTTCAAGTGCAACTGATTGTAATTCTACTCTGTCCCCTACTGTGGAATACATTTTCCTATCACCTTTCTTATGCCAAACCTCATCTGTGGATTACTCCCACTATCATTTCCTCTGCTACAACTCACAAGCTGCTAAACACAGCTGGAGAAAGTCTGACAATGTGCTGACTAGGCACATTACAAATTCATGTTATTCAACTTCCACAAGTTCCACTGTGACAAGGCAGTCTTTTTATTCCTCCCTCATTCCAAAGCTTTTTATCTTTCCTCAAACCTTTTTCACACCTCCCTCTCACCAATATTTCTCAGCTGAGTACTTGAATTTGTGAGAAAATTGAAGTGAACACCTTCTATTATCATCTCAAAAATCTATGACATCATTGCCTATCATTTTCTCTTTCTCTTTCAATCTTTTATAAAGAAACTTCCCCTTTTTAATGCTAACCTCTCTAAATGTGCACTTGAATCTATCCCCTGTCCTTTCCATCAAATTGTTTTAACCATAGATCTGGCTCTCAAATCTTCAGGCTCTCTCTCAAAAATGACTTCTTCCCTATTTTCTTCAAACATTCTTGTCTTACTTCACCTTCCTTGAAAACAATAATCTTTATCAGATTCTATTATCTTTTCAAGCTTTTTCAAAGTTAATTTATTAACCCAAACTTCATGGAAAAAAAATAGTTGTTAAGTGCTCATGGTTTCCACTTTTCTTGTCTAGCTTCCTGCACAACATTTTGTAATTCATCATCATTCAGTAGAAACTGAAGCCTTAATAGTTACCAATGATCTCTTAATTTCTAAATCTAGTGATCAATTCTCAGTTTTGTTTTGTTTTGTTTTTTCTTGAACTATCTGCTACATAAGGCATGACTACTCCTTCCATATAACCTTTTTTATTTTTTTTTTTCCTCTCTGGGTTTTCTACTACAGTTTTAACTTCTGTCTGATTATTTCTCTGTTTACTTTTCTGACTCACATCCCTATTCTGGGTCTCTTCTTCTACACTTAAACTCTTTTTCTCTTTTGGTGGTCTTACTATCTTTAATGGGTTTAGTATAATGTTCATGCATATGACTTTCAGATCTACATGCCCAGAAGTAATGAGTGACTTCAACTTAGTCTTCCATCATCAATAAAGAATTCATTGTAATACATCAGAGAAATCTTCATCTCAATTCTTTCCAAAGAAAATTCATTATATTTTCTTCTAAATCTAGTACTGTTGAAATTTTCCTAATAATTTATTTCTTCCAAAGTCATCACAAGGCTTGGAAACTAATAGATTTATAATCTCAGAATTATCCTGGACTTAACACATTTTCGCATTCCATATTCAATCAGTTGCCACATTTTGCATTTTCTAACTTCGTATCTATTTCATCTAGCCCTTTCTCTACTCACACACCTATTTTCTTAGTTTATATATTCATCACCATTTAATTAGCTTAATACAAGTTACCACATTAGTCCATCCCATACATTGATTCAAAAAGTATTTTTCTTTAACTACATATCTTAGAATAGATTTTTTTTTCCTACTCAACTCCAGTTGCTCCTTATTCCCTTGCAAATAAAATATAAATATCATTTTTCAACTTTTAAGGTCCTATGCCATCTTTCCCAAATTTATTATTATAATTGTTGAATATTAAACCTTATTATGATACTCTGAGATTCAACAAACCTGTCATCTGAATTCTTCAGATATAATCTTCCATTTTCATATCACTTGAATGATTTCAAAATGAGAACTTTTAATGCAAAATTACACAATCAGAAGAGTAAAGTTAAAAAAAAACAAAAAAACAAACAAAAAAAAAACAAAAAAAAACTATACATGCATTGGAAATCATCTTTAAAGAAATAGAGGACCTGAGATAGACTAATGTTTTTGGGACTCCAAAAGAAAAACAAAAACTGAAGTGGGGCTAAATGTGACAGGAGAGAAGCAAAAATCAATAAAATTAAAGGAAGACATGAACATTACAGCATCCAGCAGGATTGATCTTAAAAACATTATGTATAAGGATCAGCAGAATAAATTAATCATTACATTAGTATTACATGGACTCAAGCCACTTACTAATTGTAAGTGAAGTGACAGACATTTTTATTTGTGTATTGTATAGTAAGGGATAAGTGTATACAATTTCATAATTGTGGCAAAATTTTGGAAAATGATATAGAAGAGGAAATGATGAAACTCTAACAAGTTCATGGTAAAACAGTAACATGAATGTAATCACATTAGTGTTTAAAGGTTAAGATCTGTAAGAGAATGAAATAAAGGTAATAGAATGTATGGACTGGGATAAAAATCAATGGAAAAAGACATTATAAACAAACTTAATTTACCTCGGAAATGATTAAATAATAAAATAGAACAAGTGAATAAACAAAATTTGATTTATTGTATACAAGAAATACATTTAAAATGACATACAGAATGAAAATGAAGAGTTATAATAAAACTTGCTATTCATCAGTTATCTCCCAAATTCACAATATTCTAAAAACAAACCTTACATTTTTTTCCAAAACTATTTTGAAATAAATATGGAAATTATTATGATTAAAGAATCATAGGGGCAGATAAGTGGCACAGTGGATAGAGCACTAGCCTTGAATTCAGGAGGATCAGAGTTCAAATCTGGTCTCAGACACTTAACATTTCCTAGCTGTGTGACCCTGGGCAAGTCACTTAACTCCAGCCTCAGGGGAAAAAAAAGAATCATAGACAATGGACCTGTATCAATATTAAATATGTACAATAAATATTATATTTGTACATATATATATATATAGAGAGAGACATGTATGACAAATTGAATAGGTTGAAATTCATAAAGAAAATAATTCAAGAAAATGTAGCAAATTGATAAATGTAAAAAATAATTATGACCAACTCTATCAAAAGCATTATAAAAATAAATATTTTTCAAAATTATATAATAATTATATAATACTTTTTCCCCCTTCTGTGTCAGATCAATTATTGACAAAAATGTTGCCCATAAAGAATTAGAATTTGAGAGATGCTATTAGAGCATATCTTTGAGAATAGGGGGGAGGCATGAAATTTAAAGTAATTTAATTCTTCATGAGATCCTTTCATGAACAATGAATTTGTTTCTGCATAGTACTTTTGAAACATCTGTTAATAGTCCCTGTTTTCTGTAAAATCTGTAGATAAAATCTTACTCAGGAGCTCCCAGCAACTTGGTCTTTAATAAAATAAATGCCACTTACTGTGAGAACCAGAAATATGAGGTACCGATAAGAATGATTAAAATTTTTGTGAATGTAACTGTCAGAGTGTATGTGAAAAAATAAAACTTTATAATCAATTTGTGAGAGTATATTAGATTTCAAGTAACTCCAACAAAAATTTATTAAGTACTGTATTCGAAAGATTATTCTGGACACTAGAGATACAAAGACAACAACAAAAAAGAACATCAAGTTATGAGACTTGCATTAAAAAAATATTCCCTTCTCCCCATGCTCTTCTCAAGGAGACAGTAATGGTCACTTAGAGACTAACTGGTATTGGTAGAAGAGAAGTTTTAAAAAATGCAAATATCTCCGTAAATTCTACTTTGTGGAAGAAAATTAAATATTCTTGGAAAGAAATGAAGAGATAATTCAAAAAATAAACTAAATAAGACAAAAGGTGATAGAAAAAGATATAAAAGGAAAAAGAGGTCAGAAACTGAGTGAGGAGGCTAAAGGGTGGAAGAGTCTTACAAACAAAAAGGATCAATCATTGAACATTTAGAGTCACTGAATTAGGTGGGACAATTGTCCAAGATAAGGAAATTGTATTGAAGATTTGTGGGTGCCAACAGAGAGAAGATGTGGGAAAAAATGTTGAGTGGTTTGTGATTCCTAAATGAGTCAGAGATCTGTAACATGTATTCATGTTAACTGATATGAATCATAATTTTCTGAGCAAACATCAGGGAGCATTATGATAAAGTTTAGTTCTTAAAAAACATGCTAAAAATAAATACTATAACCAACTCTTGGTAAGTCATGTGGGAAAAAAATATAGCTCCAGAAACAAACCAACAAATATTTCTGGAGATCATGCAGTCTTTAGGAAAAAAAAAATGAAAATGATAAGGATGCAAGATTCCACTTCTGCTAGTAATTGAATGTTGATGTAAGTATCTCCAAGCCTCTCTGTATTCTTTGGAAGAGTGGAAATGATTTGAAAACCGATTAAGAAGCAAAGAAGTCATTGTGAAATACATGGGGATTTATATACTAGATCACTTATTAAATTAATAAGATGAGGTATAATTGCAAAGGTCTGGTCTAGCTCTTCTTGTCAGGATAAGCAAAAGTACTTGCCCCACGTGTGGACGCCAATTTGTAACGAGCTGTCGTCTCTAGAAGCTGCTGGATCGCTCTCTGGGAAGAGATCTGCTGTGTCTTCTACTCAAATCTCTCTGACAGATTCTTCTTCCTGTAATGAACCGTTGTCTCCAGGCAGTTGCTGTTAACTCTTGTCCAAAGAAGTGACTTCCCTTCCTGCAGAGAGCCCCGTCAGGCCTGATGTAATGCAGAGAGTCTTCTTCTTTCTCTGAGAGTCCTCTCTTTTATTCTCCCAGAGAATGGGCGTGGGATAATGCAAGGGCTTCTGGGAAGAACCACCCCAGCCAATGAGCTTGCCCCCTCTATCAAGTCAACCTGAGTTCTCACCTTGTAATTGTCCAGAAAACCTCAGTTCTCACTTAGTAATCCTAACATATACTTATTATAACTTATAATTCAAAACACTTTTGTTTGTTTGTTTGTTTTTTTGGGGGGGAGGATAAGGCAAGACCTAAATCTTATCTCCTTTCTTTTCTAAAAAATTTCATGGCTCATTAAATTTGTGGCAAGGAATTTCTGGCCAAAATGAACTAAAAAGGGAAAAAAATAATGTTTAATTCTAAGTGCCCTGACAGTTATACAGAGGAAATATCTGAAGATATTTCAAAGACAGAATATAATCCTTGAGCAAATTGACCAAAATCCAATTCTTGATACTTCTAGTATATGGTTACATGCAATAGACATTGGAAAAAATACAATTGCAATATGAATATTTGGATAATTTTTTTCTTATTTATAATGTAATATAGCACATTTTTAATGATGTTACTTTTTATATTTTTAAATAAATTTTATGTACTCATATTTTATATAGCTCAAATTTCCTGAGATAAACCAAATAACAAATAATTTTTAATAAAAAAGGAGGCAGAGACAACTCTAAGATACCACTACACACCGGTCAGATTGGCTAAGATGACAGGAACAAATAATGATGAATGTTGGAGGGGATGTGGGAAAACTGAGACACTAATACATTGTTGGTGGAGTTGTGAAAGAATCCAACCATTCTGGAGAGCAATTTGGAACTATGCCCAAAAAGTTATCAACTATGCATACCCTTTGATCCAGCATTGCTGCTATTGGGCTTATATCCCAAAGAAATACTGAGTAGGGGAAAGGGACCTGTATGTGCCAAAATGTTTGTGGCAGCTCTTTTTGTAGTGGCTAGAAACTGGAAGATGAATGGATGTCCATCAATTGGAGAATGGTTGGGTAAATTATGGTATATGAAGGTTATGGAATATTATTGCTCTGTAAGAAATGACCAGCAGGAGGAATACAGAGAGGCTTGGAGAGACTTACATCAACTGATGCTGAATGAATTGCATAGAACCGGAAGATTCCTGTACACTTCAATGTTGTATGACGAGGTATTCTGATGGAAGTGGATATCTTCAACATAAAGAAGATCCAACTCACTTCCAGTTGATCAACGATGGACAGAAACAACTACACCCAGAGAAGGAACACTGGGAAGTGAATGTAAATTATTAGCACTACTGTCTATCTACCCAGGTTACTAATATCTTCGGAACCTAATACTTAATGTGCAACAAGAAAATGGGATTTAAACACATATTTTGTATCTAGGTTATATTGTAATACATGCCTGTCATCTAGGGGAGGGAGTAAAGGGAGGGAGGGGATAATTTGGAAAAATGAATACAAAAAAAAATAAATAAAAAATAAAAAAGGAGGTAGAGAATAAAAATGAGCAAGACTAAGCTATGCTTTAAAAATCTGATGATAATACGCAGTGTTATAAATATGCAAAACACTTTCTCTATGAGAATAAGATACATTTCCATATATCTTTTATTTGTAATATGAAACATTCACGCTTTATTCTCTGTTTTATGGTGGTTGCGCTTTCCATTTACAGTGTTGCAGTTGCTGTCAGTATCGTATTTTTAACTCTGCTTAATTAATTTTGCATCTATTAATTCAAGTTTTCTCATTGTTCTTTGCATTCTTTATATATGTTGCTTCTTATAACACAGTGATAGTATTCCATTGAATTAGTACATTTTCTTTTGACATTCCTCAATCAATGGGCATCTCTTTTGTTTACTGGGGTTTCCTCTTTGCCCCCTATAAAACAAGCTGCTCTAAATGTTTTGGTATAGAGGAATCATTTATTTTAGGGAATAACCTTAATTAACTATACCTATCAAAGAAATTTTTATATCAAAGTTTACAACGATGTAACTTCAATTCCTTTTTTTGGATAATTCCTTTATTTCCCCTTTTCTCTCTTTTTGGGGGGATTAAATGGGAACTTTCTTTTACCTTCATTCAGGGGCAATACTTTACCACAAAAATCAGGTAGGGGATACCTTTTCTTTCTTTGAAGTAAATATATATTCATCATAATTATATATCAAATATTTCATTTTCCTTATGCTGTT
Source organism: Sminthopsis crassicaudata (assembly GCF_048593235.1). Classification (NCBI taxonomy): domain Eukaryota; kingdom Metazoa; phylum Chordata; class Mammalia; order Dasyuromorphia; family Dasyuridae; genus Sminthopsis; species Sminthopsis crassicaudata. Next base: position 307,446,625 of record NC_133617.1, on the reverse strand, counting down.
AGAAAACAAGGCGTCTGCTAATATCTTTTGATTACAAAGTCCATGCCATATTTAAGAATGGAATTGCTAATTGAGATAGACCTGGAGTATTTCTTCAGAATAAGAGGAAAACAAATTCATTTCTAATACAACACAGCTAAAAGGAAGCCCCCAAAGAGTCCATATTTACCAAGTAAATCTTCTTGAAGATTGGATGCAAGAAACTGCTTAATTGAAAAGTAATTTCCCATCATAAAAGTTGTGTATGGAATATAGTATCTTTTACTATGTTATTATTTCTTTTCACTGGTAGAGGCAGGTTACTCATAAAATGGGATTGATTCATTACAGATAAAAGTTCTATATTGCTGGACTCACATTCTAGGCTGTCAAATATATTACTGATATAGCTATGTAATATTCCATTCCATCTTTCTGCATTTTGCTACTCTTAAAAGCTCTGATTTCTTCCAAGGCAAGAAGTTTCTCCTAAAATAAGACCACGGGAAGAGGTATATAATTGTATACCAAAACTTGATAGTTTTGGTATATTCAATGTAATATCCCTATCCCCATTGAGAAATTACCTATCTCCTACCAGTTGGTGTATTATTCAGTGTTATGACATCTCAGCAAAGATTTTCCTCCTCCCCCTTCCCTCTTTCAACTTTCTCTCCTTTTCCCATCTAACCCATTTTCTAATATTCCTCTCTTATTGCTGAAAGAGTGTAAGATGCAGTTGAAACAATTACATTAATGCCTCAGCTTCCCTCTAGCTTTGATGTACTCTCTCCCAATTTGACTTAGTTCCATGAAATTCACTGGAGATGAATGGAGTGATATGGAATATATTCAGTAGTATCAATCCTCTTTGTTGTTCCAGTTCTGGTCCATTCTTTGTGCTCTCAGTTGGCTTTTTTCTAACAAAGACAATAGAGTGCTTTTGCCATTTTCTTCTTTATTTCATTTTATAGATAAGGAAATGAAGTAAACAGTCCTAAGTGACTTGCACAATGTATCACAGCTGGTCACTAGGAGATGAGTCATCTTTACTTTGGGCTTGGCAGTATCAACTGTGTCACCTAACTTCCCATTCTATTTCTTTACCAGAGCTTGTTCTTGTTCTTTAAATCCTGCTTCAATTTTTATCCCTTTGGTATTTTTATAAATCTCTGTTATTTCATTTGAAATTTAATCATTGGCTTTATATTTTGTTTTATTTTCAAAATCTCTAAATACTGAGCTAATGTGTTTAATTAATTTTGACCCCTTTGGTCATTGTAATTATTTATATTTCTTGTATTTCTATTGATTGGTGTATTTACAAAATGAATAATCAGTTCACTTTTTAAAATGCAGAAATATTTCATATGAATCTTATTGAAGTTGAAATGTTGTTCTGTTTTATTTTTGTTTTAATTTATTATTATACTCAGTTTTGAATAACTATTATTTTGGGTTACATGATTTCCTTTGCTTGGTAGACTATCCAATATCATTGTCTTCTATGGATTTTGATGACTACAGTATATCTCCTACCATTTGAATATATAAATATATATATATATATATATATATATATATATATATATATCCCTTTATAATTGATGGCCTTTTTTCTTCTTACTTGAATAATCTATGGGTATTCAGTGGAACTGTTAAATTTGAGAATTTTTTTTTTTTTTTGACATTTGGAACAGAGAGTTCTTTTGTCTATTTTCTTTGCAAAGTCTTTAAGACACTAAGGAGTGGAAAAGCGTTGCACTGGGAATAGATGAAATGGGAGGGAAAATGGGGCAAATTAGATCACAAGAAAAGCATAAAATTTCTATTACAATAGAGGGAAAGAAGGGAGGAGGATGAGCATTGTCTCAAGATTAATCTCATCAGTTTCGATTCAAAGACAAAACAATATAATTACTCAGGAGGATTATAGAAATGTATCTTATCCTATAAAAAGGCAGGAGGGGAAAAGTAAAAAAAAGGGGGAGAAGTGAATAGAAGAGAAGGAATAAAGGGGGAAGAAAAAAGGGGCAGGGTCAGAGTGCTGGTGTGAGTTAAAAACAAAACACTACTAAGGAGAGAAATGATGGGAAAAAAAAGAACAAAAGTATATTCAGAGGAGAAAATAGGATGGAGGGAAACATAGAGTTAGTAATCATAGCTGTGAATGTGCATGGGATGAACTCTTCCATTAAAAAAAAAAAGGTGCACATAGCAGAATGGGTTTAAAAATAGCATCCTACTGCTCCAAATCATTATTAATCAGAGAAATGCAAATTAAGACAATTCTGAGATACTACTACACTCCTGTCAGATAGGCTAGAATGATAGGAAAAGATAATGCAGAATGTTGGAGGGGATGTGGGAAAACAGGGACACTGATACAAAAGTTAGTGGAATTGTGAATAAATCCAGCCATTCTGGTGAGCAATGTGGAACTATGCTCATAAAGTTATCAAACTGCGCATACCTTTTGACTCAGTAATGTTTCACTGGGCTTATAACTCAAAGAGATATTAAAGAAGGGAAAGGGACTTATATGTGCAAGAATGCTTGTGGCAGCCCTCTTTGTGGTGGCCAGAAACTGGAAACTACGTGGATGCCCATCAATTGGAGAATGGCTTCAAAAATTGTGGTATATGAATATTATGGAATACTATTGTTCTGTAAGAAATGACCAACAGGATGATTTCAGAAAGACCTGGAGAGATTTACATGAACTGATGCTGAGTGAAATGAGCAGGACCAGGAGATCATTGTATACTTCAACAACAATACTATATGATGATCAATTCTGATGGTCGTGGCCCTCTTCAACAATGAGATGAAACAAATCAGTTCCAATAGAGCAGTAATGAACTGAACTAGCTATACCCAGCAAAAGAACTCTAGGAAATGATTATGAACCACTACATAGAATTCCCAGTCTCTCTAATTTTGTCCACCTACATTTTGGATTTCCTTCACAGTCTAATTGTACACTATTTCAAAGTCCAATTCTTTTTATACAGCAAAACAACTATTTGAACATGTATACATATATTGTATTTAATTTATACTTTAACATATTTACCATGCATTGGTCAACCTGCCATCTGTGGGGGGAGGGAGAGGAAAAATTGGAACAGAAAGTTTGGCAATTGTCAATGCTGTAAAATTACTCATGCACATATCTGGTAAATAAAAACTATTAAAATATAAAAAAAATAGCATCCTACAATAAGTTGTTTGCAAGAAACACTTTCTAAGGAGAGAGGTACATACACAATAAGGGTAAAAAGCTGGAGTAGAATTTATTATGTGTCAGCTGAAGCAAAAATAAATAGCAGGGGTAGAAATTATGGTGTCATATAAAGCAAAGGTAAAAATAGATCTAATTAAAAAAGAAAGGAAAATACATCTTTTTTAAAAGATACTAAGATGTTGGAGAATAGACAAATATTTGCCTGAGCTCTTTCTGGAATCCCTCATTATCAATACCAGATCAAGATTTTAATTGGTTTTTGGAGTGACAGAACACACAAATATATAAAGCATAGCAAATTTCCAGCAAAAGATATTTTGGAAGAACTTCAGAAAAGATTGATCTCAAGTGGTCATTGGGGGATATGGCCCAGTATAGGCCCAGGAAAGGGAGGCCCAGGGCAGAGATGCCTCCCTGCTAGGGGATTCTAGTGGCAATGTTAGTTCTGGTTCAGAAGCCTATGGCTCAACAGACTTATTGTGTTATCTCCAATGAAACCTGAGAAGGTAAATTGTAAGCCCCTGCAGCCCAACATAACAAGAAAGACTTGGTCACTCTCACTCAGCACAGGAAGGAAGCCAACAGCATTGGCCCAAGGGCAGTATAAAACCCTGATACTTATAGAGGAAACTAATGACAACCTTTCCTTTGTCCTATGAACAGAACTCAACCTGCAAAAATGAACAAAATATAAAAAATAATTCTGATCATAGATAACTATCATGGAGACAGTGAAGAACAAACCTCAAACCCTGAGGATGTTTTGCCTGTTGATGAAAAGTCAAAAGGTAATATGAGTTGATCTCCAAGTCAAAAGACTCTCTTTGAAATTTTCAAAAAGAATTTTAAAAGATAGAAGAAAAATGGGGAAAGAAAAAAGAGCTTTGCAGGAGAGTTTGGAAAAAACACAGAAATTATGTGAAAAAAAAAAAAAAAACAACTCCTTAAAAATAGATTTTACAAAACGAAAAAAGAAAATATTTCCTTAAAAAAAGAAAACTGGTGAAATAACTCCCCCCAAAATAGAATTGGTTAAATGGGGAAAAAAAAGTCTAAGGAAGAATAAAACTCGTAAGTTCAATTGGTCAAATGCAAAAGAAGGTTAAAAAACAACAACAAAAAAAAACTAACTGAAGAAAATAATTCACTAAAATTGGACAAATGGGAGTGAAAGCCTTAGAGACACATAATCAGTTAAACAAAACCAAACAAAAAATTGAAAAAATAGAAGAATATATAAAATACCTCATTAAAAAAAAAACCTAATCTGGACAAATTGATCCAGAAGAGAAAAGCTAAGCATTATTATATTAGCTAAAAACCATTATTAAAAAAAGGAGCAACCAGTGAGTAAAATAATCATTGAAAAAATCCACTGATCATCTTCTGAAAGACCACAAGTGAAAATTCCAAGGAATATTTTAGCTAAATTCCAGAATTGTCACATCAAGAAGAACATATTACAAGCAGCTAGAAAGAAATAATCCAAATATTGAGAAGCCGCAATTAATATTACCCAGAACCTAACAGATTCCACTTTAAAAGATCAAAGAGCCTAGAATATGATATTCTGGAAGGAAAAAGAGTTTGAATTACAGCCAAGAATCAACTACCTGGCAAAATTGTTATTTTTTAGGGAAAAAGGCAATCATTCAATGAAATAGGGAATTTGCAAATATTTTTAATGAAAAGACCAGAGTTGTACAAAATTTTTTTTCTTCAAATACATAATTCAACAGAAGTATAAAAAGGTAAAAAGGGGGGCATTTTTTCCCCAAGGTTAAAATGTTTACACCCTTATAAAGGTTGAAATGATATGTTTAACTCTTGAGAACTATGTTTTTGTTAGGGGATATATTTCTTTTATTTTATTTTTCATTGCATTTTAAAATTTTTAACACATATTGCTTTATGAATCATGTTGGAAGAGAAAAATCAGAGCAAAAGGGAAAAACTATGAGATTAAAAAAAATAAGTGAGCATAGAATGTCTTTATTTACATTAGTTTCTTTAGTTCTTTTTCTGGATGCAGATGGCATTTTCTGTCCCAAATCTTCTGGAAGTTTTTTTCAGATCACTGAAGTATTGGGAAGGAAAAAGTCTTTCATAGTAGATCATTGCACATTCTTGGTATTATTATGTACAATGTATTCTTGGTGGCGCTTATTTCACTTAGTATCAATTCATGTAAATTTTTCTAGCCTTTTCTAAAAATAGTTTGTTCGTTATTTTTTATAGAATAATAAAATTCCATTGCCTTTATATAGCACAACTTCTGCAGTCACATTTGATTGCCCAATTGATGGGCATCCACTTCCTTTCCAATTCTTTGTTACCACAAAAAGAGCTGCTACATTTTTGCACATGTAGGTTCTTTTCCCTCCTTTATGATTTTCTTGGGATACAGACCTAATCAAAAAATATTCCCAAATTTATAACCCTTTGGGCATAGTTCCAAATTGCTCTCCAGAATGGTTAGATCATTTCATAATTCCACCAACAAGGCATTGGTATCCCAGTTTTCCCATATCACCTTCAGCATTTATCATTGTTTTTTTCCTGTCATCTTAGCCAATCTGAGAGGTGTGTAGTGGGACCTCAGAGTGATTTTAATTTGCATTTCTCTAATTAATAGTGATTTAGGACATTTTTTCATATAAGTATAAATGACTTTAATTTCCTCATCTGAAAATTGTTTGTTCTTATCCTTTGATCAATTATCATTTGGGGAATGACTTATTCTAATAAATTTGACACAGTTTATTATATGTTTTAGAAGTTAAGGGTATATTTATAGAGTATAAGTATAATTTGACTTTATTGTGATCATATAAAAATGAGAATAGGGGTGGAAAAGGGATTTTATTAGAAGAGAAAAGGAGAGATAAAAAATGGTAAATCACATCACGTGAAGTGGCAAAAATGACCTATTATAGGTGAAGGAATGAAGGAAGGGTAATGCATATTTTTTTGAACCTTAATCTCATCAGATTTATCTCAAAGAGAGAATATCAGATGCAGTTACTTTGACTTACTGGGCTAGCTCCTCTGAAGGGCTCAGACTAACTCCTAGTCAGGATAAGCAAAAGTCTTTGCCCCACTTTATGGGCACCAAATTGTAAAGTTTTGTTGTCTCTCAATTATAATCCTTCTCTGGGAGGAGATCTGTAAAATCTTTTCCTCTGTGTGCAGGTTTCTTGGGAGCTCTGAATCTCCTCTAGCTCTTGCCCTTCCCCAAATCAGACTGGTCTCCTTTCAGCCTGTCTGGCAAAAACTCTATCCCAGAGTCGATTCTCTCAGAACCAATGTTGCCCTTCTTTTATCCTCCCAGAGAATAAGTATGTGAGAACTCAGCAGGTTGTGGGGAAATACTTCCAACAATGAACTTGCTCCTAATGTGTAAACTCCCTTTAAAGGCCTAATCCAAAGGTCTGAGCCAGAGAATTGTCATGTCAACCTGACTTCTCACTTTGTCATTGTCCAGACAACCTGAGTTCTCACCTTGTTATCCTAACAGAAACTTGTCTCACCCTACAGGGAAGTAGGAAGGAAAAGGGGCAAGGAAAGCGGGAGACTAATAGAAGGGAGAACAGAAGTAGAAGGGGAAAGGGATAATAAAGTAAGGAGGGATTGTAAAAGGAGAGCACAGATTGAGATAGGTAAGCAAAAGACTGGTGAAGAGGAAAATGGGGAATGAAAAAGACAGCGGAAAAATAAGATGGCATGAAATATAAAGTTATTATTTTTAAATGTCAAAGTGAATGGGAAGAACTCTCCCATAAATCAGAAGCCAAAAGCAGACTGTATTAAAAGCCACAATCCTACAGTATATTGTTTAAAAGAAACATATTTAAAGCCGAGTAATACATACAGAGTAAAAGAGCAGAATTTATTATGCTTCAGTTGAAGTAAAAAAAACAAAACAAAAAAAAAATGGGGGTAGCAATTCTTATCTCAGATCAAGCCAAAGCAAAAATAGATCTAATTAAAGGAGATAAGGAAGGACACTATTTTTTTTTTGCTAAATAGTAACAGGCATCAAGTGGTGTATCACCCAAATTCCTAGAGAAATTAAGAGAAGTTAAAGCTGCATAAAGAAAAAGAGAGCAAAACTATGATAGTGAGGCATCTCAAACTCACTCTATTGTACTAGAGAAATTGAACCACACAATAAACAAGAAAGAAGTTAAGGATGTAAATCACATTTTAGAATAGTTAGGTAGTTCAGATCTTTGGTGAAAACTGAATGGGGGCATAAAATAATACTCTTCTTTCCCCCCAATGGTACATGAAATCTACACAAAAATTGACTGTGTATGAGCACATAAAAACATCAAAATCAAATCCAGAAAGGCAGAAATAGTAAATGTCTCTTTTCCAGATCATGATGCAATAAAACTTACTATAATGTTCTGTTGTCTCCAGAAACTGCCCATGGCTCTCTGGGAGGAGATCTGCTGTCTCAACTCAGTCTCTTGGCCAGATTCTTCTTCCTATAGAGCAGCCAACTCTGACCTAGAGTAGACTCTCCCTCCCTTGCTCAATGTAGCTTCTTTTATTCTCCCAGAGAATGGGCGTGGAATAACTCAGGGGCTTCTGGGAAAAAATACTTCAGCCAATGAACTTGCTCCTCTTAAGCATGCAGGCTCCTCCCCAGAAGTTCAAAGGGGTAAAACTTCCCTTAAAGGCTAGAACTAGAGAATTGTTAAATACTGACTTAGCATTTAGTAAGAACCTAACATCTCCCCCTTTCTTTTGATTTAGAACATAGGGTGGTCATGACCTTGAAACATAAATCCATCAATATGGGAGGCAATACACAAAATTACATAGATTACATAAACACATAGTAACATAGTAACATAGTAACATAATACATGCTAGAAGTATGTAACAAATAAAATGATCAAATAATCACAAATTGAGAATTTACAAATGTCCATAAGTCCATTGTCCATTAGTCTTATTTTGTGTTAAGAAATCCAATGATTCCTGCTCCTTTAACAGTCTTCTTATTAGCCATACTCTTTCAGTGTCAGATGTTCTTAGATTTTCCCCTTTGTTTTGAGGTCTTTCTCTATTTCTGTCTCTCGGATTGGACAAGGCAAATACAACTCGTTGCCACCCATCTGATTCCTTCTCCTTCTGAAGAAATACAAGCAAACCCTCTCCCCCAAGCAGTTAACCTATCTGGTCCCTTCCATTCACCACTTTCTGGGTCTCTCTACATCACCTTGTGATTATCTAAGGACAGTGGAGCTGCTTGCACTGGACACTGCCCTTCTGGTGGGTTATAAAACCAGTCTGCTGGAGCCAGTGCATCTTTGTCAAAAATTAGAAAATTAATGGTATAGGGAACTAAATTTAGAAGTTCCCTAGGGCTGCCTGTGGCTCCCCCTTTCTTTTGTTTTTTGGAGGAGTGTCTTAATGCCTCTGTTTCTTCTCTCTATTATTGCCTGACCTTGTGGATTAAAAGGTATTCCAGTGGTGTGTAAAATCTTAAACTGCACACAAAAATATGCAAAATGTTTAGAACTATATGCAGGACCATTATCTATTTTTATTTCTTGTGGCACACCCATAATTGCAAATGCTTGGATAAGGAATTCAGTGACCACTCGGGCTGTCTTTTTTGTTGTTGGCACTGCAAAAGTGAATCCTGAAAAGGTATCTACTACCACATGGATGAAAGACCGAAGACTAAAAGATTTATACTGGGTCACATCCATTTGCCAGATTTCATTGGGTCTCAAACCATGAGGATTCTTCCATGGAGGGAGTGTAGGAGCATGGAAAAGAAGGTAAGCTGTACAGCTTTTTACTATGCTCCTAGCTTCCTCTCTTGTTATTCCAAATTGTAAATGTAAAGCTCGAGCAGCCTGATGATATTTAGAATGAGATTCCCAGGCCCAGGAACTCTAATTTAGCACAGCCTCAGGCACTGAATAACAGGTGAAATAGGTGTTGAGGTGCTGGTCGTGACATCACCTGCTCAGAGCCATGTTGTCATTGAAGGGGATATACTTTATGATTGAACTCTTTTTGGGAAGCTTTTTTGGAAATATTTTCATGTTGGCTCCTTGTTTACCTTTGATGTTTATAAAGCCATCCTTTTATCGCTGGATCAACAATCGCCTTGTAGCAACCTGGCTCACACTTCCAGTGGCTTTGCTGGAGACCATGTTTCGTGTAAAAGTGATCATAACAGGTGATAATTTTGTTTCTGGGGAGAGAAGTGATATTATTATGAATCACCGGACAGGAATGGATTGGATGTTTCTGTGGAATTGCCTAATGCGATATAGCTATCTCAGATTAGAAAAAAATCTGCCTCAAATCGAGTCTCAAAAGTATTCCTGGTTTTGGTTGGGCAATGCAGGCTGCTGCCTATATCTTCATTCATAGAAGGTGGAAGGATGATAAGAGTCACTTTGAAAATATGATAAATTATTTTTGTGATATTCAGGAACCACTTCAACTCCTCATATTCCCAGAAGGGACTGATCTCACAGAAAACAGAAGGCTAAAAGCAATGAGTTTGCTGAAAAGAATGGACTTGAGAAATATGAATATGTCTTATATCCAAGAACTACAGACTTTACTTTTGTAGTGGAGTGCCTAAGAGAAGTTAAGAACCCTGATGCCATCCATGATGTCACTGTCGCATATCCTCATAACATTCCTCAGACAGAGAAGCACCTCATAAATGGAAACTCCCCCAAAGAGATCCACTTTCACATCAGTATATATCCAGTAGAAACACTACCAGACTCCAAGAAGGGACTGCAAGTCTGGTGCCACAAACAATGGCAAGAGAAAGAAGAGTGACTCAGTATGTTCTATGAAGGTCAGAAGAATTTGGATTCACAGGGAAGAGTGTTATTCCACCTTGCAAATCAGAATTCAGGGTACAAATGATCAAACTGTTTTCTATCCTATATCAGACCTTCTTCCCACCTACTATGTGTCTTCTTACATATTGCTACAGCATTGTTTTGTGGTATTTTTTTTTTTTTATCACAATTGTCTTTCTTGTGCTACAAGAGAAAATATTTGGTGGACTAGAAGTCATTGAACTTGCATGTTACCTATTCTTATGCAAACGACGAGTAGATGGCAAGAAAAAGATTGAGAACAATAGGATTCACAGACCAGAAACTTGAGGGATTAAAAAAAAAAAAAAAAAGTTCTACACACAGCCTTTGTAAACTGAGAACATTTTTTTTTTTTGCATGAAAATGCAAAAACCTAACAACTTACATATCATAAAGAACCAGGGGAAAATAGACCAAAAGTTAACTGAAAAAAAAAAAATAACAATCTAATCCTAAAGAATGAGTGGTTGAACAACAAATCATAGATACAATTGATAATTTCAACCAAGAAAATGGCACTAATGGCACATCATAACAAAATTTATTGGATGCAACCAAGATAATTATTAGGGGAAATTATCAATTTCTAGATGTTTATTTGCATAAAATAGAGAAAGAGAATATCAATGAATTTAGCATGCAACAAAAAAGTTAGAAAAAGAGAAAACTAACCCCCCCAATTAAATATAAAATTTGAAATTCTGAAAATAAAGGGGTAGAATAATAAAATTGAAAATAAGAAAACTATTAAATTAATAAATAAAACTAGGAGTTGTTTTTTTGAAAAAAAAACAAAATAAATAAAACAATTAATTTGATTTAAAAAATTGAAAAAAAATCAAATTGGAGGGATCATAATTGAAAAGGGAAAACTTTCCATCAATGAAGAAGAAACTAAAGCAATAATTAAGATCTACTATGCCCAACTGTATGTCAATAAATCTGATAATCTAAGTGAAATGGATCAATGCTGATTAGATGGCCTTGATTAGCAGAGTAGGAAATACATTACTTAAATAATCAAAATTTTATAATAGAAATTGAACAAGTTAATAATCGACTTCCTAAGAAAAGATCATGAGTTATATGGATTTATAAGTGAATTCTACCAAATGTTTAAAGAATAATAATTCCACTTAGGGAAAGAAAGAGCCCTACCAAATTCCTTTTATGACACAGATATGGTACTGATACCTAAACTAGTTAGGGTCACAACAGAAAAAGAAATTATAGACCAATTTTCCTAATGAATATTGATGAAAAATCTTTTTTCCTATTTTTTTTCATTTTTTGAAGCTCTTTATTTTCAAAATAAATATGAAATGTATAGGTAGTTTTCAACATTTGCCCTTACAAAACCTTGTATTACTTTTTTTTTCTCTATTTTATTTTTATTTTTTTTTTTCAGAGATCAAAAAAAGGGAAAAGGACTCACATGTGCAAAAAAGTGAAACTGGAAACTGAGTGGAAACCCATCACTGCTGAAGAAAACCATGTTCATCAGAATTGATCATTGTATAATCTTGCTGTTGCACCAAGTGGCACAATGCAGAGATATATTATTTTGGAGTTAGGGGATATGAATATTTGCTCTGGTACTTACTATGTATGTGATATTTTGGGAAATCATTTAACCTCACTTGTTACTGTCCAGTTTCTGAATTTTAGTCCCTAAATTCACTCTTCTGAAAATTATTCAGCTATAATCCAACTGATGGGTTTCCACTAGGTTTCCAGTTTCACATTTTTGCACATGTGAGTCCTTTTCCCTTTTTTTGATCTCTTTGGTATAAAGGCCCAGGAGAGGCACTGTATATAAAGATCAGTAGTACTTTGGGCATAGTTCCATATTTATGCAAAGACTAGCTTGTAGATTTATACTGCTTCTAAAAGATTGTTGGTTTTTTACTGTAGCTAGTGCTATTCCTTCACCATTTATTTGGGGATGGGACTAGCCATTGAACAGTGAATTTTCCAATACCAGACGAGGCTGAGAAATCTTCAATTTTCAGATTCAGTGATAAATCCACCAAAGTGGAAAAGGAAAGTAAGAATGCAAAATTTATAAGGGGAAAAATTAAAGCTAATAAAAGATCTCCAGATTTAAAAAAGATCAGATACATTAATCGACAGGACTTAAAATCAAAAGAGAAGAAAGAATATAGTTTTTCTAGTTAGTTGGTTAACTTTTTTCATCTTCTTGTTTTTCTTGTGTATTTTTAATTTTTAAAAAAGTTTTTGCTCAATGTCTCTCACTCAATTATTAATTTCTTTTTTTGACTTCCATCAGTTCTCTCTGGGCAGGGAGTCATTTACCATTACTCTTTGGGATAGAACTTTTATTTTTTTTTTTTTTTAACTAAAGTGTCCTCCTCTGAAAATGAATCCCAGGCTTCCCTGTTCTCATATGTTTCAGTGGTGGGTTCTTTCTTCTTTACTAGTTCATTAAAAAAAAAGAGAGAGAGAGATATTAGTGTAAGCAACTTGAATCAGTGGATTCTGGGTATCTTACCTTAACCTTCCCTTCAGCTCTCCACTCTGACCAGAAACCCCAAACCAAGAGCTCCACCCTTATGCAAGTGCTCCCAGCCAGTAGCATCCCTGCCTCACTGTTTCTCCACTCACTGGGTGCTGGTTCCTTCTCATCCAAGGCCTCATCTCAGCAGCACAGCTGGGCCTGGCATTCCCAATCAGAAGAGGTTCTCTTGGTCTTCCCAGACTCAAATCCCAACTCAACAAACAATCTGGGAGATAAAAGTCTCTGTGCTTCCTGCTGAGGCTCCAGCCACACACAACTAGCCACAGGGGTTCCCTCTTGGTATTTCTGTGGAGCTAGCCCAAAGGTGTTTGCACTTTAGACAGGTTAATCCCAACCCAGTGTCTTTATTCAGATCTTCTGTGATTGTTTCAGGAGAAGCCCTGTTCTGCCTCATCTTCTTGATTTTTTACCAGTCTGTTTGCCCTGAGATGCAAATTTGTTCTATTTGTGGGAGAAATCTAGAGAACTTAAAATTTACCAACCTATTTGCCATATTCCCAGAATCCTCCTCAATTGTAGAGGTTTTTAAACTCCAAAAGTCCATTGACCTTTTTTTTTTTTCTTTCCTATTACAGTTCCCTATTTTCTAGATGTCTCTTTTTAATTTACTTCTACCCTCTAAGGCCTGCTCACAGTCACTGAATAGTTAAAATGCATTTGATAAACTAATTCAGACTAAGTAATTAACAAGTCAGAAACCAAACAAAAACTATTTCTAATTCCCATTACTCACATCCCAACTGTACCAGGGAAATACTACATTAAAAGAGAAGAAAATAAGTAGTCAGCAGCGCCTCATGTGTATTTTACAGTGTTTAGAAAATTTTCTTTTCTACCTACTGTGCTAAGTATGACATAGACAAAAGCTCTCCAAGCAACATTCACCAGACCAATGAAGAGAACCAAAATTGTCTTCATGATGCTGGGAAAGTTCACTTATTGAAATAACTTGATTGTATAGTTATGCTTACATATCATATAATGTTGAGAATTTCTGATTCAATATTTTTCTTTCCCTAAATATTTTTATATGCAGATGGTGTGAAAGTACATAGAATGCTAAGCATAGAGACAAGAATTCAAATACATCTTCAAACATTTAACAGCTATGTAATTCTTGGCAAATCATTTGATCCTTATTTGTCTAAGATTCCTCAAGTATGAAATGGGGATAAAAATAGCAGCTACCTTATATACTTATTGTGAGGATTACATGTTATATTTATTTTTTTTAAAGTATTTATCATAGTATCTGGCACCACTGGCACCATATAAAACCTTAGTTTCTTCTCTTTCTTTTCTAGTAAATTTAAGCACCAATTATTTCTAAGAAATTTTGGTTGCTTAAAAGTAGTCTTCTCTTCTATTAAAAAAATGATGAATAAGCTGATTTTAGAAAGACCTGGAAAGATTTACACAAAATGATGCTGAGGGAAATAAAGCAGAACCAGAAATCTCATTGTACATGATAAGAGCAAGAATGTATACTGATCAATTGTGGAAAACTTGATTATTCCTTGTGATTCAGTGATGCAGAGCAATCCCAAAAGACTTTGGACAGAAAACGTCATCTATGTCCAGAAAAAGAACTAAGGAGATTGAATGTAAATCAACATATGCTATGTTCACTTCCTTATTCTGTTTTTATTTATCTCTCCCACCTTTCTCCTCTTTTGCTCTGGTTTTTCTCTCCGACATGATTCATAATATAATGTGTGTAATATAAAATAATATATAATTAATATAATTCATAATAAATAAATTTGCTAGAAAAAAGGTAATGCTCTCTGATTAATTCTGGTAAGTTTTTGCATTGGTTTAGTCATAAACTATATTGCTCAATAATTACCCTTTGTAGATTGTAAGACCATTATACAATGCAATTTGTGAGATGATATGATTTTTCAATCATGGCACATTATGAAATCCCTCTGAGACCTTATAAGTTTGTCATGTATTTCATTAGGGAGTTTTCTTTTTTTTTATTATTAATTTTTATAATTATAACATTTTTGACAGTACATATGCATATATATATATATATATTACATTATCCCTTGTACTCCCTTCTGCTCCAAATTTTTCCCCTCCTTCCCTCTACCCCCTCCCCTAGATGGCAGGAATTCCCATACATATTAAATATCTTATAGTATATCCTAGTACAATATATATGTGCAGAACCGAATTTTGTTGTTGCAAAGGAAGAATTGTTTTCAGAAGATAATAATCTGGGAAGAAAAACAAACAAACAAAATAATAATAATGCTCACAGTTTACACTCATTTCCCAGTGTTCCTTTTCTGGATGTAGCTGATTCTGTCCATCATTGATCAAGTGGAATTGGTTTAGCTCTTCCCTATGTTGAAGATATCCACTTCCATCAGAATACATCCTCATATAGTATCATTGTTGAAGTGTATAATGATCTCCGAGTTCTGCTCATTTCACTCAGTATCAGTTGATGTAAGTCTCTCCAAGCCTCTCGGTATTCCTCCTGTTGGTCATTTCTTACAGAACAATAATATTCCATAACATTCATATACCATAATTTACCCAACCATTCTCCAATTGATGGACATCCATTCATTTTCCAGTTTCTAGCCACTACAAAAAGGGCTGCCACAAACATTTTGGCACATACAGATCCCTTTCCCTGCTTTAGTATTTCCTTGGGATATAAGCCCACTAGTAGCACTGCTGGGTCAAAGGGTATGTACATTTTGATAACTTTTTGGGCATAATTCCAAGATTGCTCTCCAGAATGGTTGGATTCTTTCACAACTCCACCAACAATGCATCAGTGTCCCAGTTTTTCCACAGCCCTTCCAACATTCATTGTTATTTGTTCCTGTCATCTTAGCCAATCTGACAGGTGTGTAGTGATATCTCAGAGTTGTCTTCATTTGCATTTCTCTGATCAATAGTGATTTGGAACACTCTTTCATATGAGTGGAAATAGTTTTAATCGACCAAGTTAAATGTCTTTTCCAAGAACTTCAGAATTTGGTAAGGTTGGGTGATTTATAATTGACAGCAATGAAATGATGAATATTCGAAATATAAAAATAGGATTCTATTGTTTCATTAGATAATAATATAATCTCTCTGTTCTTTTAATTGGTTTGTTTTCTTTTAAATTTCTCTCTCTTCATTTTTTGTTAATTCTGAAAGAATACTTTAGAGTATTATTAGTGAAATCTATTTTTTGTCCCCTTTCTTTTGGAGTAATTTGGTATCATCAAGTGAAATAATCTAAGTATAAAATTTGAAAGGTAATGCAGGAGTATAGTATAATCTTTCATTTGGATAAACAACTACTTCCTTAACACATCAACAGTAACTATCATTCACATTATTTTTCTCTAGTTCTTCAAATTACAAGTTAATTTCATGTAATACTAAAGGTGGATTATGGCTCTATCTGATCATACAGCCTAAGTATCCATTTGATAGATGTGTAGTGAGAATGCAAATTTGCCTACAATCTTATATCTGGTAACAGAAGATCTACATGCTAAATTTTTGGACTCATGGATTACTTTTGTTTCTGTTATTACACCTTCAAATTTATACTATTCTCACTCATTATGAAGATATTAAATAATGCAGAGGGATATCGATGTGATATGTAATTTCATTGATTAAAAATTCCCAGGCAAAGAAACTTCCTCTAAAAATACATATGACCACCTTCTCTGAAATTTAAGTCTTAGAATCTTGCCTACAACAATAATCTTGTCAAGGTGAAATAGGTAATATATATATTAGGGGATGGACTTTGATATATTGAGTCATTAATTAAATTAATTATCAGGGTAAAGTCGCCCTTTGGAAAATGAAAATATTCTAAATTTTACTGAGGAGCCTACTTCACCTTCCTATACACACACAGACACACACAAACACACACAGACACACACACACAGACACACACATATATATATATACATATATATCTTTCGTTCTCTTTTCATATATGTACATGCAAATATATGATTTTTTTATGGGGTATGGAGAGGATACATAGTGCATACACTGTACAGGAAGATGAGTTCAAGACCAACTTTTTTTTTTCCCCACTCTCCTATTTTACCTCTCAAATTTAACACAATACTTTATTTGAAAACTTTTTTTTTTTTCCCACAACCACTCTACTTTGTGTTACAAGAATATTTTATTCAGAGTAGGCCTCCTAATTCAAAGGAAGGGCTGTCCTTCTACTAGAAACTCTTATTGAGATTCATATTATATGCACGTACTCTTTAAGATAATAAATGAGAAAGTCTGATACTGGAAGATCATATCACAATATACAAAGTAGTGGTTTAAGATTGTCTATAATTTATCTAGCATATTTTTGGTATTGTGATGTGTGCAACTTTTTATGTTTCTTTTTTTCTACATGTAAAATGAGGCAAAAGTTTAAGTCCTGTTCACAGTCAGATAATTATAAGCAAAGTTCTAATAGAGCTCTTCTTCAAATAATTTCAAATCACTCCCCCCCACACACACACTCATCTGTAAAACTCAGTTGTTTGAATTGTTTTAAGCTAGTGAATTCTGAGGAACTATATAAGTTAATTAAATGATTCAAAAGCAAAGAGACACTGTGAGATATAAAACTCTTTTCTTGAAATGATTTATAAATTTTAGATAAAAAGGATAGCTTAGCTTTTTGGCTCTGAAGCTGGTTTGTAGTAACAGAAATAGTTAGCAAAGCCTCTGGCTATAGCAAAATAGTTATCTTCATGAGTAGACATAAGAACTGAAGCATGGAATAAGAGGGGCAAAGGAAATGTTTCCTTTTAAAAATCTTTTCAGGGATCATTTCTTGCTTTTCTCCTCACCAGACACCCAATAAGAAGGATAATTGTGCTGATTAAACCTGAAGTGATCCTTGCTATATTAATCCTTTTTCATTGAGAAAATGAGGTATCAGAACTTCACAGATAATCTAAGAATCTGAGCCCAGTTCATTTAGTTTTCTTTATCTTAATCTTTAGGATTCTAAAATACATTATTTTCTTTTCAAATGATGTTTTGCATAGATGTTAAATATGTGCAATATACTAATGCCAAGGGGGCAGAGCCAAGATGGCATTAAATAGAAAATAGGCAACAGAGCTCAGACACTGCACAGTGAGCCATTGGCAGGAAGCTAGGGCATTGTGGCATCCTGCACTGGGAAAACTACTGGGAGGCTCTTAGGCTACTCTGCCCTCATTACAGTCCATTGGATCAGCAGATTAGCTGTGAGATATCCTAAGCAAATACAAAAGGCAAATAGTGAACCTCTGAACTCCAGAAAAATGGGGAACCTGGCCACACCTCACAGCATCAGAATTCAGCAGCACCGGCTCCAGGGCAATGTTAAGTAGCTATCACCCATCTGCCTTAACAAAAGACCTCAACCTTTAAAAAAATGAGCAAAAAAAGCAACAAGAATTCTGATCATAGATAGCTTATATGGAGAAAGAGAAGCATATACCTCAAAACCTGAGGATCTTAAAGGCAAATCATATCTAGATGAAGTCCCAAAAGGTGATATGAGTTGGTCCCCATTTCACAATGCTCTTTGGAAGAATTCAAAATGAATCTTAAAAGAGAGTTAGAAGAAAAATGGAGAAAGGAAATAAACATTTTGCAAGAGGGTTTGGGAAAGAAATAAATAAAAGTATCTGAAGAAAACTCCATAAAAATATATTTGATGAAATGGGAAAAAATTCATATAATTCTTTATAAAGATATGAAAAAGAATCCAATTAAGTGGAAATCTTCAACATAAAGAAGATCCAACTCACTTCCAGTTGATCAATGATGGACAGAGGTAGCTATACCCAGAGAAGGAACACTGGGAAGTGAATGTAAATTGTTAGCACTAATATCTGTCTGCCCAGATTACATGTACCTTCGGAATCTAATGCTTGTTGTGCAACAAGAAAATGGTATTTACACACATGTATCTAGGTTATATTGTAACACATGTAAAATGTATGGGATTGCCTGTCATCAGGGGGGCGGGAGTAGAGGGAGGGGGGGATAATTTGGAAAAATGAATACAAGGGATAATATTATAAAAAATATATAATAAAAAAAGAAAAAGAATCCAATTTATTAAAAAAT
The DNA here is from genome assembly GCF_048593235.1 of Sminthopsis crassicaudata. Taxonomy (NCBI): domain Eukaryota; kingdom Metazoa; phylum Chordata; class Mammalia; order Dasyuromorphia; family Dasyuridae; genus Sminthopsis; species Sminthopsis crassicaudata. The sequence goes on along the minus strand of NC_133617.1, from coordinate 307,427,862 downwards.
GAAATTTGTAAAATGAAAAAAATGCAGTAAAAAGTTAAAAGTTCAGTTGGTCAAATGCAAAAGGAGATAAAGTTAACTGAAGAAAATAATTCACTAAAAATTACAATTAAACAAATGGAAGTGAATGACTGACTCAATGAGACTTCAAGATTCAGTCAAAAAAACCGAAAAAAAAAAAAGAAAAAGAAAAAATAGAAGAAAATGCAAAATACATCATTGGAAAAAAAAATTAACTGACCTGGAAAATAATTTGAGGAGAGACAATCTAAGAAGAAAATGGAGTTAGAATGGGGTAAATAACATCTCATGAAGAGGTAAAAAAAGGTCTATTATAATTGAAAGAAAGTAATGAGGGGGATAAACATTGTGTGAATGTTACTCTCATCAGATTTGGCTCAAAGAAAGAATATCAGACATATTTAGCTTCATAGAGAAGCTTGTCTCATCCAATAGGGAAATAGGAGGGAAAAGGGGGAAAAGAAAGGAGGAGACTAGAGAAGGGAGAAAATAAGTAGAAGGGGAAAGGTATAAGAAAGGGGGAGGGGCTGTGTAAGGGTAAGGGTGTTTGAGAGAGGGGATGGTCAGAAACAAAATACTAAAAAGGAAGGAAAGGAAGAATGGAAAGAGAAAAGTATAACTGGGGAAAAATAAGTGATGTTGGCTAAGAAATAGAGTAGTCAATCAGTGGAATATAATACGTTCATAGAACAAAATCTTCAATCACTGTAGTGATCTAGTGTTTAACAAAGTCAAAGACCAGTTTTTCAGATAAGAGCTCACTGTTTGACAAAAAATACTGGGAAAATTGTAAATTAGTATGGTTGAAACTAGGCATTGACCCCCACCTACCACTGCATCCTAAGCTAAGGTTGAAATGGGTTCATGATTTAGACAAAAAGAGTGATATAATAAGCAAATTAGAACAAAGGATGGTTTAACTCTCAGATTTGTGAAGAAGGAAGGAATTTGTGGCCAAAGAAAGATTGGAGTACATTATTGAATACAAAATAGATTGTTTTGATTATATTAAGTTAAAAAGGTTTTGTACAAATAAAAGCAATGCAAACAAGATTAGAAGGGAAGCAATGGAGTGGGGAAAAAAAAATTACATTGAAGTATTCTGATAAAGACCCCACTTGCAAAATGTAGAAAGAATTGACTTAAATTTATAAGAATTCAAACCATTCTCCAATTGATAAATGTCAAAGGATATGAACAGACAATTTTCTGATGAGGAAATCGAAATCATTTCTGGTGATATGAAAGATGCTCTAAATTGCTATTGATCAGAAGTACAAATTAAGACAACTCTGACATAACACTACATACTTCTCAGACTGGCTAAGCTGACCAGAAAAATAATGATGAATGTTGGAGAGGATGTGGGAAAACTGGAACACTAATACATTCTTGGTAGAATTGTGATACGATCCAATCATTCTTGAGAGCAATTTGGAACTATGTCCAAAGTTCTATCAAAATGTGCAAATCATTTGATCCAGCATAAAGGAGGGAAAGGGACCCACTTATGTGAAAATGTTTATGGCAGCTCTTTTTGTAGTGGCAAATAAGTGGAAACCGAGTGGATGCCCATTAGTTAGAGAATGGCTAAATAAATTATGGTATAGGAATATTATGGAATATTATTATTCTATAAGAAACAATCAGTAGAATAATTTCAGAGAGGCCTGGAGAGACTTACATGAACTGATGCTAATTGAAATGAGAAAAATCAGGAGATCATTGTACATGGTAACCAGAAAATTATACAATGATCAGTTCTGATGGACGCAGCTCTCTTCAACAATGAGATGATTCAGGAGAGTTCCAATGATCCTGTGATGAAAAGAGCAATCTATACTTAGACAGAGGACTGTGGGAACTGAGTATGGATCAAGACATTGTATTTTCACTCTTTTTGTTGTTGTTTGCTTACATTTTGTTTTCTTTCCCATTTTTTTTTCTTTTTGATGTGATTTTTCTTATGTAGCAGTATAATTATATACATATGTACACATATATTGGATTTAACATAAAAAAGAAAAAAAAATATTGATGCCATAGAAATAATACTTGAAAATCTGTCTACCAATAAGAATTTATTGCTAAATTCTCCTTCTTAATAAGGTAGAGGACAAAGTAGCAAGGTCAAGAAAATATGATACAAAAGAACAGTAAAAGAACTTTAGGAAAAAAGACAAACTATAAGATCTATACGGAACAAGCTATTTTGAGCAGAACTAAAAAAGGCACATTCCTGGAATCATGCAACATTAATAAAAATTTTGCAACAGGTTGTCATATTTATCATACAAATATAACAGTGATGTGTCTTGAAAAGGAAAGCATAAAAATTTTTCTTGGTGTTAAGTAAGAAAGACTATATAAGAGAAGAATCATGCCAATTCATTAACATTGTGAACTTAATTTTCATAGTCCTTGTATTTCATCTATATATCTAAGATAACAGTGAAAACATGTATTTAGACACCACTTCCCATATTTAAAGTATAATAAGATCTTTAAAATGGATTAAGAATAACTTCCTTTGGTTCCAAACTCTGATCTCTAAGATACTTTCTAGCTCTAATAATCATTTATTCAATTATTGGATAAAAGAGTAAGTTGGGGAGTTGATTAAATACTTAAGTGAGACCAATCCAAAGGGGATAGTTAATACATAAAATGAAAAAAAGAAACCTCAATATCCAAAAAGACCAAAACAAACTAGTAGGCTTTTTGAGAGGTGAATTTTAATAAGGAAAATGCTAAGTATCTATTGTTTTAAAAAAAAATCAACTTTATAATATAAGATGGGGAAAACATTATTAAAAATTTTTGTGTAGGGGAAGAAATATCAGGAAAACTAGTTGATTACCAGTTTAATAAAAATTCACTGTGAGTTAGGATTCTTCCCCTAAAGTCACATCAAAACAAATAATTTAAAATATGGCTTTAGGCTTTAATTTGTGAATCTTACTGTTATTTTGGGTATCATCTGAATCTGATATCCTGCATTGGCTTGTTATTGATTTATATCTTGTTTTGCAAAACCCATGATTCATTAATTCAATACAGTCTTGGTATAGAAACTTACTCCATAGTGATCAATTGCTTATTAATTTGTAATTCAAAGAATTGAAGTTGCCAGGGCAAGTGAGAGGTTAAATGACTTATCTTTGGTCACAAAACAAAGCTTATATAAACTATTAACCTCAGCTTCCTCATCTCTACAATGAGATAACAATAACTAATACTGACCTTATTGTACTATTTTTTGAGTTCAAATGGGAAAGTTTATATAATGTGATTTACCAGCTACAAACCTTGTCATAAATACTAAGTGCTATTTTGATTTCTTTTGTTGATAACGATCAGTGTACTGATAACTTTTATAGAAATTTGGTATTTATAATTTCAATAAATAGCCCCTTTCTCCTCCCAAAATGAAGCAAATCAAATTAGAATAGTGGTTTTTAGAAAATGAAATTACCTTATTATAAAGCATATATTTCCCCCCCTTTTAATGACCCTCGGGATAATAGTTTCATAAAATATTTTAAAATAATAAGGCAACCTAAATAATTGTAGTTATTTTAAGCATTAGACATCTTTATCAGTCTTCATCATAGAATCACAAAGCCAGAAGGGACATGAGATCAACTTTTGTTATCACTTCATTTATATTCAGATAACACTTTTATAATTCTCACTTCATAAATATTAATGTTATTAGTTCTGATAGTTACAAAATGTATCACAGCAATATTGTTCCCATGATATCTCTAAAGTATCAAGACATTGCTTTTGAATCAGTTACAAATACCTAAAATAAGCTACACCTACAGAGTGTGTTGGGGTGTTTGTAATTATATTAGCAGTGGGAGGAAGTAGGAGGAAAGAAAAAGAAATTACAAAATAGCAGAGATATTTACTAAATGCAGAAAAATATTTTGGGGTTGTTTGAAATAAAAGAGAAAAAAATCTCTAATCATGGTTTGGGATGGGTAAGGAAACAAGTATTAGCCTTTCCTGTGAATCATAAGGGAGCATACATGTATATGTGAAATAATCACAAAGAAATATGCTTTCAAATAAACACATAATTATTTCAATTTTCCAAACTTTTGCCAAAAATATTTGCCATCTTGACAAAATGTTTGAATAATTTCAAGAACACTTTGAGTAGCTCCCCAATAAAATCCCTTATCTGTGCCTCATCCCTGAAGGTCATGCCATAAAAATTCAAAATCTGCTATGCCCTATCAAGGTAGAAAGGCTTTTCATATAGACCAGATGAAGGTCTTTATGTTTTCCATCTTAGAATCAACCAGTTCAAATAGCAGGTCAACAATTCATTGACAGAAAGTTTGTCAACAAATTAATTGTTTTTAAGAGCAGCATATAGGAACCAAAGATTGTGTCTGGGTTACACATTATTGAATATTAAAGTTTAACAATATCTCTGAATAGTTATACAGCTGATTGAATCTTTTGTAGCAGATTCAGGGAGAAAAAATGATTTATGGATTTCATGTTCTTGACTTTTCTCTAAATTTTATTTTTACAAAAAAAAAAAAAAAAAGGCAAGATGACTCTGAGACTTTCCTATTCTTTTTATGCAGCATTGAAGGCATAGTCATAGAGAAAGGCTAGGATAGTGAACTGATCATTCTAGGAATCATAGAAATGCAAACAATTTATGAATGAAAACCATAAAAAAATACCTTGTGTAGCAACTGTTTCTTGATTTTCCTCTCTTCCAGTGCTAGTTACTTTCCTCTGAGATTTTTTGCATATTATCTTGTCCATTATGATGTAAACTCCTTGGAGGCAGTGTCTTTGGTTTAGGACTAATTGTGGCAACTCTGAATGGCAATGATTTGTTTTATTGAGTTAAGTGGGGAAGTTGGAGGAGCAGTGGTAGCAAATGTGAAAGTAGATATTTCTGGGTAAGGGACTTCCTAGTCAGAAGCCTGAGAAAGTTTTAGAAGAATTGAAGATTTTTAGGAGTAATGATGTCAAACTAAGTAGAAACCTGGACCATTAATCTATAAATAGGGATGAGTTTAAACCTAATATTAACTAAGTTTTTTCAATATAAAATTTATGTGTTCGATTATATTTTATTTATTTATTTTTAAAAATAGTTACCGATTATGTTTAAATCTATTTTGTTTTAATGCTTCCGACCAGATTTGGGAATGTCTTGATAGCATGAAAACAGTGTGTTTGAAGCCATTTTTATCTTACAACAAACTAATTTATTTTGGCCTTCTTTCTATGTGGCACATAAGGTAATTTTCATTATAGATTAAGTAAAGTTGTTGACTTATGACCCTTTTTCATATCATATTCAAGAAGTCATTATAACAAGTAGGTACATTTTAGGACAGAGAACCTGTTCCTATTTTATATTGATTCTGACTTCTATGAATATTTTTTGCATCTGATGGGATTTCCTCTTTTTATGATCTCTTTAGAAACAGACTTAGTAGTGTAATTTCTGGGTCAAATTAACAGTTTTGCTGCTCTTTGGGTATAGTTCCCAATTACATTCCAGAATGGTTAGATAAGTTCACATCTCTAGTAACAGTACAGTACTTTCCAGTTTTTCCACCTTCTCCAACATTTATCATTTTCTTTTTTTGTTTTGTTGTCATTATTATATTAACCAATCTGAGAAATAGAGGTAGTACTTCAGAGATATTTTAATTTGCATTTTCTCTTCAAAACTGATTTGGAGTACTTCTTCATATGCCTATAAACAGCTTTGATTTCTTCATCCAAAAATATCTATTCATATTCCTTAACCACTTATCAATTGAGGAATGGCTAGTATTTTTACAAATTTGACTCAGTTCTCTACATATATGAGAACTGAAACTTTATAGAGATACTTGCTCTAAAGTTTGCTTCCCACATGTCTGTTTTGCTTTTAATCTTGATTGCATTGGTTTGTGTAAAAAGCATTTCATATTTTGATAAAATAAAAATTATCTGTTCCTGATCACATGGAGAAGTTCAGCATACCACCTTCTATAGCAGCTATTTCCTGATTTTCCTCTCTTCCAGTGCTAGTGATTTCCCTCAGAGATTATCATCTGTGTATGCTATGTACAGTTTGTGTGTACTTTTTTTGCATATTTGTAATGTAATAGCACCTAGTAATCTAGTAATTCTAATACATATTGTCTCATCCATTATAATGTGAACTCCTTGAAGGTAGTGTATTTTGAAACAACCTTCATCTCTTGTTTGGTTATGAATTTTTACTTTTCCCAGCTAGGCCATTACTTATTATTCTAATAAAATTTATCTTTCTAGCTCTTGTTGCTTGGCTTTGTGGTCTATATAAAGAAATTTTTTTGATTTATGTGAATTTATTTTGTATTCTGTAATCTTGCTATAAGTTTTGTTTCAAGTAGATTTTTTTTTCATTGATTCTCTAAGGTTTTCTAAGTGAACCATTATATCATGCTCAAAGAGTGATACTTTTATTTCCTCATCATCTATTTTAATTCCTTCATTTTTTTTTCTTTTGTTGATAAAATTAACATTTCTAATTTTATATTGAATAAATAGTCCTTTTAATGGGAATCTTTCATCCACCTCAGATTTTATTGGAGAACTTCTAACTAATTTCCATGAGAAATGATGCTTGTATACATTTTTACACACACACACACACACACACACACACACACACACACACACACACACATACACACACACACACACACACACACACATGTTGGGGGGGGTTAAAAAAATACACCCTTTCTGTTTTGTTCCCATTCAATTTTCTCCTAAAGTTTTTCATATTCAACTTTTCCAGTATTCTATTTATCTCCTTAGTTTCTTTCTTATTTACTTTATGATTGGATTCTTCAAGTTTTGACAGGGGACAGTTTAGGTTCCCCACTAGTACACTTTTGCTGTCTAATTCTTCCTATAACTTCCTTAGCTTCTCCATTAGGAATTTCAATGTTTTACCACTTTGTGCATATATTATTAATAACGATATTGTATCATTTTTATGGAACCTTTCAGCAAGAGTAACTTTGCTTCCTTATCTTTTAATTAAGTATATATTTTTTTCTTTTACTTTGTCTGAAATCAGGTTTGCCACCAATGATTTATTTTTCCTTCAGTTGAAGCTTAAAAGATTCTACTACAGCAACTACCATTACTCTGTGTATCTCTCAGCTTCAAGTATGTTTCTTTTAAACTATATATTCTATGATTCTGGTTTCTGACCCACTCTGCTATCTGCTTCTGTTTTATGGGACAGTTCATCTCATTCACATTGTGTTATGATTAACTGTGTATTTTTCTTCATGCTATTTTTTTTCTTATTTATCCTCTTATTTCCCTCCTCACCAGTGTTTTTGTTCTACTACCTCCTCTCATCTACCATCCCTTCTCTCAGTTTTCTCTTCCTTTTATTTAATCTTCTCCTTTTCTACTTCCCTCTTGAACAAGCTAGATGTTTATGTTCAACTGATTATACCTTCTTTGAGTCAACACTGATGAGAGTAAGTTTCAACTTTTACCCATTGCCTACCCTCCTATCATCCCATCTGCTGAAATCTTCTAGGGCACTTCATTTGAAATAGTTTTCCCCATTCTATCTCTATCTTCTTTCTGTACCCAGTTATTTTATGTCGTTTCCTCACTTTTATCTTATATCCTTAGTCTCTGTGTATATTCTTTCTAGTTGTATTATTAGTGACACGATTTTTAAGAATTTCTAGTATCATCTTCCCTGTGAAAATGTAAACAATTTAGGACTATTGAGTTCCTTATGTTTTCATTTCTCTTTTTATCTGTTTTGTTGAATCTTGATATTGGAAATCAGGTTTTTGTATTAATTCTTGTCTTCTTCTTATGAAACGTTGAAGTCCTATTTCATTGAATGAAGAATTCCTTTCCTATTGATTCATTATGCTTAATTTTCCCCAGTAAGTAATTTTTGATTGTGGTCTTAGCTTCTTTGCTTTCCAGAATGTCATCTTCCATATTCTTCTATCTTTTCTTATAGCATTTACTAAATGCTTTATAATCCTAATTGTGACCCTTCCTGAGATTTTTTAATTGTTTCTGACTACTTGCAGAATATTTTCCTTAACATGGTAGTTTAGAAGTTTAGGTATAATGTTCATTTTTTTCTGAGTTAATCAGTGAATTCTTTCAATGCCTATTTTGTCCTCTAGTTCCAGGATATCAGAACACTTTTCCTTGTAGATTTCTTAAAATTAGATGTACAGGTTTTTCTTTAAATTATAAATTTCAGGTAATTGAATGGTTTTGACATGACTCCATTTTGTATATTTTCTAGGTCAATTATTTTTCCAGTGAATTCTTTTAAATTTGTTTGATTGATTCTAAATGTCTCATAGAGTCGTGCACTTGCTCATTCAAACTTTTAAGAACTTGTTTTCCTTAATTAGCTTTTGGGCTTTCTTTTCTATTTGTCCAGTTCTACATTTTAAGTAATTAAAAAAAATCCAAGCTGTTGACTTTTTTCCATATGTTTATTATTTTTTTTTGCATTACTTTCATTTCTTTTCTCAAGCTTTTCCTTCTTATTCTAACTCTCTAATATGAATAGTAAGTGCCTATTTTTGAGCTCTTCCATGAGTTCTTTCTGGACTTGAGACCATTTCCAGTTTTTCTATGAGATTTTGCTTATAACTGTATTTTAACAATATTGACTTCTCCAGAGTTTTTCTTCAATCCTCCCTGTCACCATACTAACTTCCTCTGATCACATACTTTTCTTTTTTGATCTTTTACCTTTCTTTTAAATTTGTGTTCTCTTTCTAAGTTTAGAAAGGGCACTGTCTCAGGTTTCTTGTGTCAGAGGCTGCAGGTCCTAGTTATTTACCTGGTGCTATAGTGGTAATCTCCTGAGGTCCGCAGAGAATCTTTCTGTCTTAGGCTCTGCTAGAGGCACCTGGATGTGGTGGCTGGCATTGCTGATGACTATAGAGGGTATAACAGCTTACCTGGTGCCAATTTGAGGTCCTAGTGGTGATCTGGTGTGCTCCGAGCCTAGCAGGGTGTTTTTGAATTTCCCTGGGGCTACAATGAAGCCAGACAATGGATAATTTCTGAAGGTTGCCTGTTTGACTTGACTATACTGAGGCAGGTCTACCACTGGAATTTTTCTTTGCTCAGTATGGTGGTTCTTGGAGGTGAAGTATGCTGGTCCCCTGGCCATGTGAGGAACCTGGGGTTTCCTGGGATTGGCATTTGCTTACTCCACAGCAGTGAGGTTCAGTAAATTCCACTGGTGTTCTGAGGTGGGGCTTGCTGTTGGCTTGCTCTGATGCTTCCTGTCTTGGACTAAACTCCCCTTTTAGCAAAGTGGGAAAGACCTACCTGATTATCACCAAAGTTTTTTATGCTCAAAGATTATTTTTGTTGTTGTTGTTGTTGTTGTTATTTTTTTTTGTTGTTGTTGTTGTTATTGTTGTTTTGTTGATTATTTGGTTCCAGGATTGGTTTGGGTGCACTATTTTGTGATTTTTAAGAGGTCAATATGAGAGAATTATGGTAATTTTAGTATATAACCTGCATCTTAACTCATTGAACTAGTTATTCTTTAAAAACATGAGTATTCTCAGCAAAAGTTATTCCTTAGGGTCTTTTCTTTTCTTTTTAAGTTAATAGAGTTTTTCCAATTACATCTGAAGTTAGTTTTCAACATTCACTTTTCAGAGACTTTTAGCCCCAATTCTCTTTTGTTTCTCCCTACCTTATTCCCCACTCTCTAATACAACAAGCAATCATATAGGGATTACACATGTATACACAAATTAAACATATTTCAAATTTCATGGGGAAAAAAACTCAAAACAAAAAGGAAAAAACACAAGAAAGAAAAAAAAAACCAAAACAAAAAAATGAAAATAATTTGTTTCAATCCACATTCAGTCTCCATAATTCTTTCTTTGGATATGGATACTATTTTTCATAAAAATCTGCTAGAATAGTTCTAGAACAGTATATAACTAAAAAGAGTTAAGTCTGTCATGGTGGATCATCAAACAGTCTTGCTTTTGTGGAGTACAGTGTTCTCTTGGTTATGCTCACTTCACTCAGTATCAGTTCATGTAAGTCTTTCCAAGATTTTCTGAAATCAGTCAGCTCATCATTTCTTATAGAATAATAGTATTCTATTTCATTCAAATAATACAGTTTATTAAGACATTGTTTAAATGTTGGGCATCCACTTAATTTCCAATTCCTTGTCACCACAAAAAGAGCTGCTACAAAAAATTTTGATTATTTTTCCTCTTTGATGATCTCTTTGGATAGTGGGTCAGTAGTGGTACTCCTGGAGCAGAGAATGCACATACTTTTTTTTTTAGCTCTTTGCACAAAGAAAGAACCTTGACAATAGAAAGTTATTATGGATATAGGAAAGATAAGATCTCTTCCACCAGTTAATAAATGAATTCTGTATTGAATACTTCCCTCTGCTTCTAGTTTATCATTGAAGTTTTCTTGGATAATTTCTTTGAAGATGCTGTTTGAGATTTTTTTTTTCTAATCAAAGCTTTTAAGTAGTTCAATGATTCTTAATTTGTCTCTCCTGGATATATTTTTTCAGTAAGGCAGTTTACATTTGTTTTCTCTTTGTTTTTCATTCTTTTTCATTTTTGGATGTCTCATAGAGTCATTAGCTTTCATATCCCCAATTCTAGACTTTTTTATTTTTATTTATTTATTTTTATTTTTTTGCTGAGGCAAATGAGGTTAATTAACTTGTCCAGGACACACTGCTAGAAAAAGTTAAATCTGAGATATATTTGAGGTCAGATTTGAACTCAGTTCTCCTGCCTTCAGGGCTGGTGCTCTATCCAGTGCACTAACTAGCTGCCCCACAGTTCTAGTTTTTACTGTATAATTTTCATCAGTTAGCTTTTATACTTCCTTTTTCATTTGCCTAATTCTCCTTTTAAAGGTATTACTTTCTTCAGAGAATTTTATCCTTTCTTTTCCAATCAGTTGAGTCTCTTGTATACTTCTTGTAGCTTTGCCCAATTTTTCTTCCACTTCTTTTTTTTTTAGCTCTTCTAAGAGAACAATTTGAACTTGAGAACAAATCACATTCCCCTTTGAGGCTTCACATATAGCATTTTGCCTTTGTTGTCCTTTTCTTAGCTTGTGTTCTGATCTTTTGTCTCCATAATAACTTTCTATGGTCAGTGTACTTTGTTCATTTTTTAAAATTCAGTTCTGCATTTAAGCACAGTGGACACTGTCCCAAAATTCTTTTGCAGGGGGACAGAGGCCTTATCCCCGTCTTGGGGTCTGAGGTGCTGATAGCTTTTAGCCTTAATGTATAGCTCTGATGTCTGGAGTTTAGGAACTCCTACAATTTGAACATAATATTTTCTTTCTGGAGGTTATGAGATTGAGAGTATAGGGCTGAGACCAAGAACTCCTTATATTCCATCACTGCTTCTAAGTATTACCATCTCTTTATCCAAGAAGCTCTATTATTAGTTATCAGAACTATTTGGGGAAATGACTTTTAAGATGACAGTTCATTCTCATGTTAATAATATTAGACCTGTGTACTACCTCTTTATTTTTCCATTTTTTCCTGCCAAAATGCCATCAACACTGCAATATAAGGGAGATGTACAGGTCCCAGTATCTTTTTTGCATCCTCTGAAGTAAAGGACAAATTAAAATTTAGCCCTCAGAGCATGTTCTAATTTGTACATTTAGGTGAATTGCACAGACTATTCATACATTTTCCCTACCTCATTCCAAACTAACCTTTAGAAGTTTGGGAAACCGCATCTATCCAGTTGCAACTAGAACATTATATGTAATGATCGAGTTTTCTTGCTGTTTTTACAACTAGAATAACTTATGTTTCAGGAGTGTCCACTCAATGGAAACTGTATACCCATATAAAAGAAACATTGAACTATTGCTTCTCTTCTTGGTAATAAGATAAGTGATGACTTCATATGACCTTCTGGGTAGAGACAATCATAACATCTTCCTTCCCTCCTCAGTTATGTATTATCCATGAGCTTATATATTGTGCTCTGAACTTTTGTGTTTATTTTATTTTAAGTGAATGGGTAGTTTTTTAAAGTGAGATATGAGTATTGCTAATCAGTTTCCCAGAAGGTATCTTGAGACCTATATATAAAACTTCTAAAGAGAGAGGGGAAGGAGAGAGAGATAAATTCAAAATCTTGCCAAAAGGCTCACACTTCCTTTTAACATCATCAAATGTGTTTATCTCCTTCAAACAAATATCTAAATTTGTAAAACATAGCAAACAGTTTAAAATCAATCCTAGTGTTTAAGGAATCACACTGTTTAATTTTTTTTCATTCCCCCTTCATTGCTAATTGTTATATTCTCTAAAACAAAAGTAGTCTTGTCAATAGCAATATTGTAGTCCCATCATTGTTAATATTTTTAAAAATGTAATAAATAAATTTAAGAATTTAGATTGTTGCTTTTGAACAAATGCTATTATTGCTATATTAATTCATTCTTGCCAAAGGGTTTTTTTTCCTCCATGTGAGAGCAAATGATAAGATTCTATGTGGATATGAGCTTCATGAAACAGCTAATGACCAGAGACACAGAATTGAAATGGTACACTTTTAATTGCTTTCATAAAGCCAGTTTAAAGCTATTTTGATTCTTAATCTATAATTTTAACTATATACATTTGGCTATCAATTTCTGAAATTCTTTGGGGAAAAAAAATTCCTCTTTGCTTTACAACCATTTTTCAAGCCCTTTAAAAATTATTATTTTTGTTTCAATTATGGTATTTTTTTAAATTTTCTTTTCATTGACTTTTGTTCTAAAGGGGCATAAGGAGATGAGCATTTTGTAGCATGATGCCATGATCTCTCTTCATTTTCATCCACTTCCTTTCACATTTTCAATCTCTGTTCACCAGTCAGACCTCAGGCTCTTGACAAAAATGAAAGAAAAAAGCTGTTTTCTGAGTGAAACCATGATGCATTGATCCTGTTCTTAACATTAACTCCTGTTTCAGCATCTCCAGAGGCTGCTGAACTGGAGCTTTTTGAATCTTTTGCCAGTTCAACTGTGATAAACTCTGAGGGGGCTTTTTTCTATGTTATTGTTCTTGAACTTTCTGAAAGTCAGCAGTCTTAAGGGCACTTTCAAGTTGATGATTCATGAAGTGAGTGAAGGTAAGTGAGTTTTGTGGACAAATGTCTGTAAATTTGTAGACTTGTAGCCTTTTATTTCCTTCTTGTGTGTATGTGTGTGTGTGTGTGTGTGTGTGTGTGTGTGTGTGTGTGTGTTTGTGTGTGTATGTATATGTGTCTGAAGTTTTAACGCATACCAGTATTTTCTCCAACATACTGTATCTAGTCCTTAATAGATTGAAAGTTTTATACTTTGTTTCCTTTTTGGTCTTTACTATCTCTTTCATTTCCTAAACTAATTATTTTAACTGATTCTTAAAAGCCTTTTGCTATTACCAAACATAGTTTGTTATGTATTTAAAGTCTTCCTTGATACTGTGATTTTTAGTAAATAACAATTAATTTACCTCTTAAGATTTTTATTCTGGGATCAACTAGTAAAGTTGAATTATTTTCTTTCATTTTTTAAAAAACAATTTATTTAAATTTGAATATAATACTGTTCATACCAAATAGCTTGACTAGTAAACCAAGTAAGAAATTTTATGGGAATCCTTTTTTTATTTTTAAACACATTGCAAAACATTAAAATAGGTAATTTAAAGTACTTAAGACAGTAAAGTTTGAGAGCAAAAAAGATTAGATAAATTTTAAAATTCTAATAACAAGAAAGAAATGAGGGAGCTTAATAAAATCCAAGAAATTCTAGATATGTTAGACCTCTAGAGAAAAATGAGTAGAGACCGAAAGGAAATCACCTTTTTCTCAGGAGTATATGTCACTTACACAAAAACTGACCATATATTAGGGTATAAAAATCTCACAATCAAATGCAGAAAGGCAGAAATAGTAAATGTTTCCTTTTCAAACCATGATTCAATAAAAACTAAATTCAATAAAGGGACAGGGAAAGACAGAGTAAAAAACAATTGGAAATTTTATAATCTAATTCTATAGAGTGGGTCAAACAACAAATCTTGACAAATTCTTTCTATGACACAAAAATGGTACTGATACCTAAACTAGGAAGATGCAAAACAAAGAAAGTTATGGACTAATCTCCCTAAAAAAAAATAGTGCAAAAATTTTAAATAAATTTTTAAAAAAAATATTTTTATTATTATAGCTTTTTTATTTACAAAACATATGCATAGGTAACATTGACCCTTGCAAAACCTTATGTTCTAACTTTCCCCTTCTTCCTCCCACACCACTCCTTCAGATGGAAGGTAGTCCAATACATGTTAAATATGTTAAAGTATATGTTAAATACAGTATATGTATACATATTTATAATATTATCTTGCTGCATAAGGAAAATTGGATCTAGAAAGAATGAAAAAAAACCTGAGAAGGGAAACAAAAATTCAAGCAAACAACACAAAGAGTGGAAATGTTATCTTGTGGTTCACACTCATTTCTCTTATTTCTGTCTCTAAGTGTAGCTGATTCTCTTCTTTACTAAACAATTAAAACTAGTTTGAACCATCTCATTGTTGAAGAGAGCCACATCCATCAGAGTTGATCATTGTATAATCTTGTTGTTGCCATGTATAATGATCTCCTGGTTCTGCTTATTTCACTTGGCATCAATTCATGTAAGGCTCTCCAGGACTCCCTGAACTCATACTGCTGGTTATTTTTTACAGAAAAATAATATTTCATAACATTCATATGCCACAATTTATTCAGCCATTCTCCAATTGATGGTCATCCATTCAATTTCTAGCTACTATAAAAAGGGCTGCCATAAATATTTTTGAACATACAGATCCCTTTCCCTTCTTTAAGATCTCTTTGGGACATAAGCCCAGTAGTAACACTGCTGGATCATCAGGTTTGGTAATTTTTTGAGCATAGTTTCAAATCATTCTCCAGAATGGCTGGATGTATTCACAATTCCACCAACAATGCATCATTGTCCCAGTTTTCCCACATCCCCTCCAACATTGTACATTATCTTTCTTGTCATTCTAGCCAATATGACAAGTGTGTAGTGGTATCCCAGAGTTGTCTTAATTTGCATTTCTCTGATTAATAATAACTTGGAACATCTTTTCATATGATTAGAAATAGTTTCAATTTCTTCAAGTGAAAATTGTCTGTTCATATCTTTGACCATTTATCAACTGGAGAATAGCTTGATTTCTTATAAATTTGATTCAATTCTCTATGTATTTGGAAAATGAGGCCTTTATCAGAATCTTTGAATGTTTTCTCAGTTTCTTGCTTCCCTTTGTATAAAAACTTATATTTTAATTTAATATAATTAAAATGTTCTATTTTGTGATCAATAATGATCTCTAGTTCTTTTTTGATCACAAATTTCTTCCTCCTCCACAGGTCTGAGAGGTAAACTATACTATGTTTTCTATTTCATTTATAATCTCATTCTTAATGCCTAGATCATGAGCCCATTTGACCTTATCTTTGTTTACAGTGTTTAATGTGGGTCATTTGGGAGTCTTTACCAAAATAGTTTCCAATTTTTTCCAGCAGTTTTTGTCAAATTGTGAATTCTTATCCCAAAAGGTGGGATCTTTGGGTTTAAATTTATTGCTATAATTTTTGAGTATTTTATCCTTTGAACTAACCTATTCCATTGATCAACTAGTCTATTTCTTAGACAGTACGAAATGGTTTGATGACTTCTGTTTTAAAATATGATTTTAGATGTTGTATAGCTAGGCCACATTAATTTGATTTTTTTTTTTCATTAGTTGCCTTGAAATGCTTGACCTCTTATTTTTCCAGATGAATTTTGTTGTTATTTTTTCTAGGTCAGTAAGATAGTTTCTTGGAAGTTTGATTGATATAGCACTAATCAAATAGATTAGTTTAAGTAGTATTGTCATCTTTATTACATTTGTTCGACCTATCCAAGAGGATTTAATATTTTTCCAATTGTTTAGATCTGACTTTATTTGTGTGAAAAGTATTTTGTAGTTTTGCTCATATAATTTCTGACTTTCCCTGGACAGATTGATTCCTAAATAGTTTATACTATCGACAATTATTTTAAATGGAATTTCTCTTTGTATCTTTTGCTGTTAGATTTTGTTGGTGATGTATAAAAATTCTGATGATTTATTATATTTATTTTGGTTCATGCAACATTGCTAAACTTGTTGATTATTTCTAATAGTTTTTTTCATAAATTCTCTAGGATTCTATAAGTATACTGTTATATCATCTGCAAAGAATGATAATTTGGTTTCCTCATTATGTACTGTAATTCCTTGAATCTCTTTTCATCTCTCATTGCCAAAGCTAGAATTTCTAATACAATATTGAATAGCAATGATGATAGTGGGCAACCTTGTTTCACTCCTGATCTTATTGGGAATAGTTCCAATTTATCCCTTTTACATATAATGCTTACTGATGGTTTTGAATAGATGCTGCTGACTATTTTAAGGAAAAGTGCATTTATTCCTATTTCTCTAGTGTTTTTAATAGGAATGGGTTGGATTTTATCAAACACTTTTTCTGCATCTATTGAGATAATCATATGATTTTTGTTAATTTGATTATTATTATGGCCAATTATACTGATAGTTTTCCTAATATTGAACCAGCCCTAAATTCCTGGTACAAATCCTACTTGATCATGATGTATTATCCTGGTGATGCTTTTCTGTAATCTCTTTGCTAATATTTAATTTAAGATTTTTTGCATCAATATTCATTAGAGAGATAGGTCTATAATTTTCCTTCTCTGTTTTTATCTTACCTGATTTATGTATCAGTACTACATCTGTGCCAAAAAATGAATTTGGTAGGACTCTTTTTTTCCCTATTTTTAAAAAAATAATTTATATAGTATTGGGATTAATTGCTCTTTAAATGCTTGGTAGAATTCACAAGTAAATCCATCTGGTCCTGGGGATTTTTTTCTTAGGGAGTTGATTAATACCTTGTTCTATTTGTTTTTCTAAAATGGGACTATTGAAGGAATTTATTTCCTCTTCTGTTAATCTGAGCAACTTATATTTTGTAGTTATGCATCCATTTTACTTATGTTATCAAATTTATTGGCATAAAGTTGGGGAAAGTAACTCCTAATTTTGCTCTAATTTTCTCTTCATTAGTGGAAAGTTCTTCCTTTTTATTTTTAAGAATAACAATTTGATTTTCCACTTTCCTTTTTTTAAATTCAAATTTGACAAAAGTTTACCTATTTTTTTAATAAAACCATCACTTATTTTTATTTATTAATTCAATAGTTTTGTTGTTGTTGTTGTTGTTGTTGTTGTTGTTGTTGTTGTTTACTTTCAATTTTATTAATCTCTCTTTTTATATTTAGAATTTCAAGTTTGGCATATGATTGGAGAATTTTAATTTGTTCTTTTTTTAGCTTTTTTTAATTGCAAGCCTAATTTATTGTTTTCCCCCTCTATTCTATGCAAGTAAGCCTATAGAGATATTAAATTTACCCTCAATTTTTGGATGAGTTCCATGAACTGCACAGAAGCAAGTTTACTTGTTTCTGTCTCCATTCAGTTTTCTCCAAAGATCTATGATATGTAGTATTTTCCTAATATTCTATTTACCTTTTTAAGTCCTTTCTTTTTTATGTATGATTTGATTTTTCTAATTCTGAGAGTGCAAGGTTGAGATTTCCCACTTTTATAGTTTTACTGTCTATTTCTTCTTGCAGCTCTCTTAACTTTTCCTTTAGGAATTTAAATGCTATACCACTAGGTGTGTATAAGTTTTCTATCAATATTGCTTCATTATTTATGATACCCTTTAGCAAGATATAGTTTCCTTCCTTATCTCTTTTAATTAGATCAAGTTTTGCTTTTGCTTGATCTGAGATTAGAATCGCTACCTCTCTTTTTTTAATCCACCTGAAGCATAATAGATTCTGCTCCAGCCTTTTACCTTTATCCTTTATGTATCACCTTGCTTTAAATGTGTTTCCTGTAAACAACATATTGTGGGATTCTGGCTTTTAGCCCAGTCTACTATCCACCTCCATTTTATGGGAGAGTTCACCCCATTCACATGTATGGTTAAAACTACAAATTCTGTATTTCCTGCCATCTTATAGCCCCAGATTATACTTTTCTCTTTTTTTTCCCTGTACCCCTCTAGCATTATTAAACTTATAGGCACCACTTGCCTCAAGCTGCTACCCCCCTTTAGAATCCCACCTCCTTAGTATCCCTCCCCCTCCCCTATTCCTTTACCCTACTATTTCTGTTTTCTCTTCTGTTTAGCCTACCCCTTCTTTTTTTGCATTTCCCCTCCCACTTTTCAGTGAGGTGGGAAAATTTTCTCTGTAGACCAAATATGGCTAATATTTTCTTTTTAGCTAAATATGGTGAGAGTAAGATTCACACAATCCACCCTCCCTTCTTTCCTTCAGATATAATAGGTTTCGTTTGTCTCTTCATGAGATGTCATTTCCCTCTTTTTACTTCTACTGTTCCATTTTTCTGCTACAATCCCCTTTTCACCTCTAGATCCTTTTTTATGTTATAACAATAAAATCAATTTATAATTCATTCTCTATATATGACCATAACAGAAATACAGTTCTCAAGAATTATTTTTCCCTTTTTATACTTCTCTTGAGTCATATATTTGGAGATCAGATTTTTTTTTTTTTTTGTTTGTTTAGCTCTGGCTTTGTTACCAGAAATAAATGAAATTCATCGGTTTCATTCCCTGGAAGAAAATGCTAAGTTTATTTGAGTAGTTTACTCTTGGCTGCATTCCAAGTACCTTTGCCTTTCACAATATTAGATTCTAGACCCTTCTATCCTTTAGTGTGGAATCTGCTAGTCCTGAGTGATCCTTATTGTGGATCTTTGGTATTTGAATTATATTTTCTTGGCTGCTTGTAATATTTTTCCGTAGTATGATTATTCTAAAATTTAGTCACAATATTCTTTGGAGTTTTAATTTTTAAATTTTTAGGTTTCTTTCAGTAGGTGTTGGATGAAGTCTTTCAATGCCTATTTAACCTTCTAATTCTATGATATCCGGCCAGTTGTCTTTGATGATTTCCTGAAAAATAGTGACTACGGTCTTTTTTTTTTTTTTATTTTTTTTATTTTTTTTATTTTAATCATGATTTTCAGGGAGTCCAATAATTCTTAGATTATCTCTTCTAGATCTGTTTTCCAGGTCTGTTATTTTCCCAAGTAGGTATTTAATATTTTGTTTTTCATTTTTTTGGTTTTGCTTGAATGACTCTTGGTGTCTCAATTATTTCCATTTGTTCAATTCTTATTTTTTAATGAATTATTTTCTTCATTTATTTAAAGTTCTTTTTGTTATTATCCAACTGAGTTTGTAAATGAGTTGTTTTGTTCAATGGGATTTTTTTTTTTCCATTTCACAATTTTTTTTAGAAGTTATTTTCTTTTTCCAATTCACAAATTCTGTTTTCCTGAGAATACTTTACCTTTTCCATTTCAAATATCAGGGAGCTGTTTTCTTTTTCCATTTTATCAAAAACAATTTTTTTTAATTTGTTATATCCTTTTCCAGACCCCCTCTTGCAGCATTTTTATTTCCTTACTCCATTTTTCTTCAAGGTCTTTTTTAAGATCCTTTTTAATTTCTTCTAGAGAGTTTTGTGTGATGGGGACAAGGTCATATTACCCTTTGGAGCTTGAATTGGAGACAAACTGCTTTTAGTTTCCTCATATTTTGATGTCTGTTCTCTTTCCCTGAAGAAGCTTAATATAGTTAGATCTCTTTTTGCCTTTTTACACTTAAAAAAAAATGGCATCTGCTTTTAGTGCAAGGATGATCCTCCCATCCTCTAAACAGCAGGAAGTGATAGTGGCTGGGCTGGGATCAGTGGCTAAGCAGGTATCAGAGACTGGGCTGAGATCATGCTGACTCACTTCCAGTGCTGGATTGTTGTGGCCAGGTCCTGTGAGACTCAGGCAATTTGGGTTTACTTTTTTTTTTTTTTTTTTTTTTTTTTTTTAAGTATTTTTTATTTATTTATATTTTATTTATTTGTATTTTTTGACAGTATATATGCATGAGTAATTTTTTATAACATTATCCCTTGTATTCATTTTTCCAAATTATCCCCTCCCTACCTCTACTCCCTCCCCTTGATGACAGGCAATCCCATACATTTTACATGTGTTACAATATCTAGATACAATATATGTGTGTAAATAGCATTTTCTTGTTGCACATTAAGTATAAGATTCAGAAGGTATAAGTAATCTGGGTAGACAGTAGTGCTAACAATTTACATTCACTTCCCAGTGTTCCTTCTATGGGTGTAGTTGTTTCTGTCCATCATTGATCAACTGGAAGTGAGTTGGATCTTCTTTAGGTTGAAGATATCCAATTCCATCAGAATATATCTTCATACAACATTGAAGTGTACAGATATATTCTGGTTCTATTCATTTCACTGAGCATCAGTTGATGTAAGTCTCTCCAAACCTCTCTGTATTCCTCCTGCTGGTCATTTATTACAGAGAAATAATATTCCATAACCTTCATGTACCATAATTTACCCAACCATTCTCCAATTGATGAACATTCAATCATCTTCCAGTTTCTAGCCACTACGAAAAGATCTGCCACAAACATTTTGGCACATACAGGTCCCTTTCTGCTCTTTAGTATTTCTTTGGGATATGGGTATGCAGAGTTTGATAACTTTTTGGGCATAGTTCCAAATTGCTCTCCAGAATGGCTGGATTCTTTCACAACTTCACCAACAATGTATTAGTGTCCCAGTTTCCCCACATCCCCTCCAACATTCATCATTATTTGTTCCTGTCATCTTAGCCAATCTGACAGGTGTGTAGTGGTATATCAGCATTGTCTTAATTTGCATTTCTCTTATCAGCAGTGATTTGGAACACTCTTTCATATGAATGGATATAATTTCAATTTCATCATCTGAGGATTGTCTGTTCATATCCTTTGACCATTTATCAATTGGAGAATGGTTTGGTTTCTTATAAATTAGGGTCAGTTCTCTATATATTTAGGAAATGAGACCTTTATGAGAAACTTTAACTTTAAAAATATTTTCACAATTTGTTACTTCCCTTCCAATCTTGTTTGCAATAATATTGTTTATACAGAAACATTTTAGTTTGATGTAATCAAAATCTTCTATTTTGTGATCAATAATGATCTCTAGTTCTCCTCTGGTCATAAATTCCTTCCTCCTCCACAGGTCTGGGAGGTAGACTATTCTCTGTTCCTCTAATCTATTTATTATCTCATTCTTTATGCCTAAATCATAGACCCATTTTGATATTATCTTGGTATATGGTGTTAAGTGTGGATCCATATCTAATTTCTGCCATACTAATTTCTAGTTTTCCCAACAAGTTTTTAGAAATAATGAATTTTTATCCTTAATGTTGACATCTTTGGGTTTGTCAAAGATTAGGTTGCTATAGATGTACCCTTTTTTGTCCTTTGTATCTAATCTGTTTCACTGATCGACCAGTCTATTTCTTAGCCAATATCAAATGGTTTTAGTGACTGCTTCTATATGATATAGCTTTTGATCAGGTACACCTAGATCACCTTCATCTGACTTTTTTTTTTCATTAGTTCCCTTGCAATTCTCGACTTTTTATTCTTCCATATGAATTTTGTTTTTATTTTTTCTAGGTCATTAAAATGCTTTATTGGGACTCTGATTGGTATAGCATTAAATGAATAGATTAGTTTGGGAGTATTGTCATCTTTATTATATTTCCTCGTCCTATCCAAGAGCACTGAATGTCTTTCCAATTATTTAAATCTGACTTTATTTTTGGGGCAAGTATTTTGTAATTTTTCTCATATAATTCCTGACTGTTCTTTGGTAGATGGATTCCCAAATACCTTATACTCTCAACATTTGTTTGGAATGGAATTTCTCTTTGTATCTCTTGCTGTTGCATTTTGTTGGTGATATATAAAGATGCTGAGGATTTATGTGGATTTGTTTTATATCCTGCAACTTTGCTAAAATTCTGAATTATTTCTAATAGCTTTTTAGCAGAGTCTTTGGGGTTCTCTAAGTATACCATCATGTCATCTGCAAAGAGTGATAGTCTGATTTCCTCATTTCCTACTCTAATTCCTTAAATCTCTTTCTCGGCTCTTATTGCCGAGGCTAGCGTTTCTAGTACTATATTGAATAGTAATGGCAATAGTGGGCAACCTTGTTTCACTCCTATTCTTACTGGGAAAGGTTGTAGTTTATTTCTATTGCATATTATGTTGACTGACGGTCGTAAATATATGCTCCTGATTATTCTAAGGAATAGTCCATTTATTCCTATAGTCTCAATTGTTTTTAATAGAAATGGATGTTGGATTTTGTCAAATGCTTTTTCTGCATCTATTGAGATGATCATAGGGTTTTTATTAATTTGATTATTAATATGGTAGATTATACTAATAGTTTTCCTAATATTAAACCAGCCCTGCATTCCTAGTATAAATCCTACTTGATCATAGTGTATTATCCTGGGGATGATTTTCTGAAGTTTTTTTGCTAATATCTTATTTAATATTTTAGCATTAATATTCATTAAGGAAATTGGTCTATAGTTTTCTTTCTCAGTTTTCGATCTACCTGATTTATGTATCAGTACCATGTCTGTGCCAAAAAAGGAGTTTGGTAGGATTCTTTTATTCCCTATTTAAAAAAATATTTTATATAGTATTGGAATTAATTGTTCTTTAAATGTTTGGTAGAATTTACATGTAAATCCATTTGGTCCTGGAGAATATTTCCTGGGGAGTTGATTAATACCTTGTTCTATTTATTTTTCTGAAATGGGACTATTTAAGCAATTTATCTCCTCCTCTGTTAATCTAGGAAGCCTATATTTTTGGAGGAAGTCATCCATTTCACTTAAGTTATCAAATTTATTGGCATAAATTTGGGCAAGGTAACACCTTATTATTCTCTAATTTCCTCTTCATTGGTGGAAAGATCCCCCTTTTCATTTGTGAGACTAACAATTTGATTTTCCTCTTTCCTTTTTCTGAACAGATTTACCAAAGGTTTATCTATTTTAATGGCTTTTTCATAAAACCAACTCTTAGTGTTATTTATTAATTCAATAGTTTTTACTTTCAATATTATTGATTTCTCATTTTAATTTTTGTATTTCAAGTTTGATTTTTGGTTAGGGCTTTTTAATTTGGTCTTTTTCTAGCTTTTTTGGTTGCACGACCAATTCACTAATCTTCTCTTTCTCTATTTTGTTCAAATTAGCCTCTAAAAATATAAAATTTCCCCTTATTACCGCTTTAACTGCATCCCACAGATTTTGGTATGATGTCTCATCATTGTCATTATCTTGGGTGAAAGTATTAATTGTTTCTATAATTTGCTCTTTCACCCAGTCATTCTTTAAGATGAGATTATTCAGTTTCCAATGACTTTTTGATCTATTTACCCCTAACATTTTACTGAATATAGCTTTTATTGCATTGGGATCTGAGAAGAAGGCATTTATTATTTCTGCCTTCCTACATTTAATTTTGACATCTTTATGTCCTATATATGGTCAATTTTTGTATAGGATCCATGAACTTCTGAGAAGAATCTCTATTGAGATTCAGTTTTCTCCAAAGGTCTATGATACCTAGTTTTTCTAATGTTCTACTTACTTTTTAAAATTTCTTTCTTTTTTGGTTTGTGATTTGATTTGTCTATTTCTGAGAGTGCAAAGTTGAGAACTCCCACTATTATAGTTTTACTGTCTATTTCTTCTTGCAGTTCTCTTAACTTTTCCTTTAGAAAGTTAGATGCTATACCACTTGGTGCATGTATGTTTAGTATTGATATAGCTTCATTGTTTATGCTACCTTTTAGCAGGATATAGTTTCCTTCCTTATCTCTTTTAATTAGATCAACTTCTGCTTTTGCTTGATCTGAGACAAGGATTGCTACCCCTGCTTTTTTGGCTTTACCTGAAGCACAATAGATTCTGCTCCAATCTTTTACCTTTACTCTGTATGTATCTCCCTGCTTTAAGTGTGTTTCCTGTAAACAACATATTGTAGGGTTCTGACTTTTGATCCAGTCTGCTATCCGTCTCCATTTGATGGGAAAGTTCGTCTCATTCACATTTACAGTTAAAATTTCTAATTCTGCATTTCCTGCCATCATATAATGCCCAGATTATGCTTTTTCCCTTGACCCCCCTGAACCCGTTCCCCCGATTTTTAATTTATAGACCTCCCTTGTGACGCGCAGCTTTCCCTTTTTTTAGTATCCCTCCCCCCTCCTTCCAAGTCCCTTCCCTTATTCCCCTTTTCCTTTTCCCTTTTTTTCTCCCCTTTTAATGAGTTGAGAGAGAATTCTCTGAAAAACAACTATGTCAATTATTTACTCTTTGAGCTGCTTCTGATGAGAGTAAGATTCACACAATGTTTCTCCCCCTCTCTAAATTCCCTCAGTTATGGTATATTTTCTGTACCCCTTCCTGGGATGTAGTTTCCCTCTTTTTATCACCTCTTCCCCTTTTTCTGATACTACCCCCTTCCCTTTACTACTCCCCCCTTTTTTTATATCAGTAAAATCAAATTATCCATGCGGACTTTCTATATATCCACAACAGAGATATAGTTCTCAAGAATTCTGTTTACCTTTTTCTGTTTCTCTTCAGTCTTCTGGATGTAGATCAAATTTTTTGTTTAAGTCTGGTTTTTTTCTTAGAAACATATGGAATTCCTCTGTTTCATTGAATGACCATCTTCTTCTATGGAAGAAAATGCTAAAAGTAGCTGGGCAGTTTATTCTTGGTTGCAATCCTTCATCTTTTTCCTTTTGGAATATCAAGTTCCAGCCCCTTTGATCTTTTAATGTGGAGGCAGCCAGATCTTGAGTGACCTTTATTGTGGCTCCTTGATATTTGAATTGCTTTTTTTCTAGCTACAATATTCCATGGAAATTTTTTTTTTGTTTGTTTGTTTTTAGGGTCTTTTTCAGAAGCTGTTCAATGAATTCTTTGATTGCCTATTTTCCCTTCTGTTTCTATTTTCTGTAGACAGTTCTCTTTGATGATTTCCTGTAAAAAAAAATCTAGGCTCTTTTTTTGTTCATAGCTTTTGGGAAGTCCAGTGATCCTCAGATTATGTCTCCTAGATCTATTTTCCAGGTCTATAGATTTTCCCAGTAAGTATTTGACGTTATTCTCCAGCTTTCCTTTTTTTTTTTTTTTTTTTTTTTTTTTTTTTTGATTTTGTTTTGTTTGACTGATTCTTGGGTTCTCTGTGAATCATTCATTTCTCTTTGTTCCATCCTGATTTTTAAGGAGTTATTTTCTTCATTCACAGTTTTTAGTTCTTTTTGTATATGCCCAATTGAGTTTTTAAATGAATTATTTTGCTCTATTGAATTTTTTTCTATTTCCCTGATTATTTTTTAGAGAATTATTTTCTTTTTCCAATTCAGAAATCATACTTTCTTGAGACTTTTTTATCTTTTCAAATTCAGAAATCCTACTTTCTTGTGAATTTTTTAATTTTTTTGAATTCAGAAATCCTACTTTCCTATGATTTTTTAACCTTTTCTAATTCACAAATTTTGTTTCCCTGCATGTTTTGTGAATTCTTTATTTTTTCCAACTCAATTTTCAGAACGTTGTTATTCTCTAGCATAGCTTCTCTTTCCTTTACACATTTTTCTCCAAATTCTCTTAATTTTTTAAAAGTCTCTTCTAGGAGAGAGTCATGTGATGGAGGGCAGGTATCGTTCCCCTTTAGGCTCTTATCTGCTGACTCTCTGCTATTAACTTCCTTGGGGTTGGAAACCCGCTCTTTCACTATGGAGAAGGAATCAATGGTTCTTTTTAGATTTTTACTCATGGTTAAAAAAAGTCATTTGAGGTCAGTTCTTGGGGTAACAAATTATTTATTTATTTCTTTACCAGCTTCCTCCCAGACCAGATGGATGCAGAGGCTCCTGTGCCTGAGCTAAGAGAGAGCTCTGGGAAAGAGTTCTCTTCCCCCTGGAAGTGTCTCAGAGGTCATTAGTATATCTGTGGCTGCGATGTGAGGGTTGTCCAGTGAAGGACCCCTCTGTGTGTCCTAGCAATTTCCCTGAGGTTTAAGACTGAACAGTAAAGGTGACACAAAGCCCAGCCAATGCATTCTGTGGGGTGTGTATGTCAGCAGTTGACATGAAAAGCCCCTGTGCTCAAAGTGGAAGTGTCTGCCCAGACGCTGTGGTCCCTATTTCAAAGTTTCCGCTTCTCTGGGACTTATGTGGCTGAGTTCCACAGTCTCAGGCCAAACCAGGCACTATGTGAATTATATGTTGCCTTGGGCTGTGTCCATGCTTTTCATGCTCTTAACTACCCCAAGGCAAAGCCCCAGACAGCAGATGGCGGCTTCACCACCAAGCCGAGATCTGTTAGGTCACTTCCAGATTGGGGTGGTTGTAGGATCTGGCTTTATATTTTAAAGTGGCTTGATTTCTCTTCTGAGCTGCTATTTTATAAGCAGAGAAGAGCTAACAGCCTGTGCCAGATTCTTCTATCTCAGTGGC
This sequence comes from Sminthopsis crassicaudata, assembly GCF_048593235.1. NCBI lineage: Eukaryota > Metazoa > Chordata > Mammalia > Dasyuromorphia > Dasyuridae > Sminthopsis > Sminthopsis crassicaudata. Next base: position 307,401,183 of record NC_133617.1, on the reverse strand, counting down.
TTCTCTGATCACAGACTTCTCCCCAGCTTTATCGACACAGTGTGCTAGCACCTCACCCTGTCTGTGCTGGGCTTTTTTTTTCCTCCCTTGGGAACTGACCTTTTCTGTTGAAAGTCCAGATTCTCTTAAGCTGGTAAGTCGTGCTTCCAGTCCTTGTGTTTTCTATCAGTCCAGCATTATTTTTGAGGCTGATTTAACTAATTGGTTTTCAGGGAAGAAGGGAGCTCACAAAATTGCGTGTATCTTCTGTGCCATCTTGGCTCTGCCCTTCTTGGGTTTACTCTTTACCTTTTGTGTTTGTGTTGTATGTTTTATAACTTTTCTTCTCATCTGACTTGCAGCCAGGGTAGAGTATCCAACACTGTGTTAGAGTACACCCTGTAAATTCTCTGCCCCTTGGAAACTGCACCCTGCCGCAGATCTGCACACCATGCTCTAGCCTCCATGATCTGCTTCCCTGCCTGACTCTGGCCTCCTCACATGCCTGTGCCTGATCAAAATAGACCTTTTCTGGTGGTTTTCTAAGTTATCTTCTGCTAGTAATTTGCTACATTCCCAATATTTGTGAATTTGATCATTCTAGCACTATTTCAGAGGCTGAATTTTCTATTTAGTGTGAAAGTAGAAGGAGAGCTCAGTAAGAAGCATGTGTCCTCTCCAACCATCTTGGCTTTGCCACCCTAAGCAAAATGTTAACTAACATATTACCACAACTTATCAGCAAGATAATACACTATGACTAAATAAGATTCATACCAGCAATGTAGGACTAGTTCAATATCAGAAAAACTATTACCGTAATTAACCATATCAATAGCAAAACAAATGAAAATCACATAAAAATGTCAATAATGCAGAAAAAGCTTTTGACAAAATGCAACATCCATTCTTTTTTTAAAACTTGAGCTTCTGAAAAAGAACACACTACTTTACAAAAAATTGCTGGAAAATGGAGAATAATATGTCAGAACTTTGGCATAGACCTACATCTTGCACCCCATGTAGAAATAAGGTCAAAATGAGTACATGATTTGTGTATAAAAAATGATACCATAAACAAATTAGGAGAATAGATCAACATTTACCTATGAGATTTTTGGAGAAGGGAAGAATTTATGGCCAAAAAAGAAACAGATAAGTTCAAAAAAAGACAAAATGAACAATTTTGATTACATTTAGTTAAAAAGATTTTACAGAAACAAAACCAACAGGAACAGATTTAAAAAAAGAAGTATCTTTACAAGAAGTGTTTCCAATATAGCTCTCATTTCTCAAATTTGTAAGTAACTGTGTCAAATTTATAAGAATAAAATTCATTTCCCAGTTGATAAATGATCATAGGATATGAACAGACATTTTTCAGGTGAGGAAATTAAAATTATCTATAGTCATGTGAAAATAATGCTTTAAATCACTATTGATTAGAGAAATGCTAATTAAAACAATTTTGAGATTATACCTCACACCTTTCAGATTGGAAAAAAATGACAGGAAAAGATAATAATACATGTTGGAGGGGATGTGGGAAACCTGGGACATTAATGTATTGTTGGTAGAGTTGTGAAATGATCCAAGTATACGGGAGAGCAATTTGGAACTCTGCCCAGATGACTATAAAACTGCATACTTTTTGACCTAGTAGTGCCATTACTAGGTCTGTATTCTACAGAAACATAAAGGAGAGAAAAGGACCTACATGTGGAAAATGTTTGTAGCAGCTCTTTTTGTGGTAGCAACTAATTGAAATATGAGTAGGTACCCATCAATTGGAGAATGACTACATAAGTTGTAGTATGGAAGATAGTGAAATGATGAACAAGCTGATTTTAAAAAGTCCTGGAAGGATTCACATGAATTGATGCTGAACAAAACAAGACGAACTAGGAATACATTGTACATAATAACAATAAGAATATGTAATGATCAACTATGAAAGACATGGTTCTTCTCAAAGTTCCCAATAGACTTTGGACAGAAAATGCCATCTGCATTCAACACATACTATTGTTCACTTTTTTTTTTTTTTTTAACCCTCTCTTTCAATATTGATGGCTTATTAGCCCAGTGGTTAGAATAGGAAAGTCTATGTCATAAAGTCCTGTGTTTGAATCTTTGCCTTGGACATTTCATAGTTATGTGATTGTGGATTAATTGTTTAATCTATTCCAGCTTCAGTTTTTTTCATATTTTTTTCAAAATTATAAGAATTGGGGGCGGAACCAAGATGGCGGAGAAGAAACACACGACTCTGTGAACGTCCTCACTCCCTCACAACCAATTAGATAAATCAGCCTCAGAATAAGCCCAGGACTGATAGATACCACAAGGACTGGAAGCACGACTTACCAGCTGAAGAGAATCTGGAGTTTCAACTGACAAGGTCAGTACCCAGGGGAGGAAGAAGAGAGGCCAGCACAGACGGCTGGGTGCTCGCATACTGCGCCCATTGCGCTGGGAAGGGCTCTGGGATCAGAGAAGCCACTGAGGTAAAGGAATCTGGCACAGGCTGTTAGCTCTTCTCTGCTAATTATTTAGCAGTTCAGAAGAGAAAGCCAAAATATTTTAAAACTCAGATTAGATTTTCCCCGGACCCTGGAGGTGACTCAGCAGATCTGGGCACCAGGGGGTGTGGCCTCAGCTACCACCTGAGAATAGTTAAGAGATTGACAAGTGGGTGGATACGGCCCAAGGCAACACACACTGCCTAGCTTAGCTGGAGGGAGTGGAACTCAGCTCCAGGAAGTCCCAGAGAAGCGGAACCTTTGAACTAGGGACTGCGGTTTCTGGCAGACACTTCCAGTTTGAGCACAGGGGCTTTTCACATCACTTGCTGCACACATCCACGCCCCACCGGGACACATAGGCTGGGCTTTGTGCTGTCTTTACTATTCAACACCCTCAAGCACAGCAGTGCTAATCACTTCTGAGGCACTTCCAGGGAGGGGGTGGGGAACTCTCTCCCAGAGCTCTCTCTTAGCTCAGGCACAGAAGCCACTGCATCCATCCAGTCTGGGAGGAAGCTGGTAAAGAAGTAAATAAATAATTTCCTACCCCAGGGACAGACCCCAAAAGATTTTTTAAATATGAGCAAAAAAGCCAGAAAAACTATAGATTCCTTCTGTACAGAGAAAGAGCAGGTATCCAACCCCAAGGAAGTTAACAGCAGAGAGACAGCAGATAACAACCTGAAGGGGAACGATTCCTGCCCCCCATCACATAACTCTCTCCTAGAAGACACTATTAAAAATTAAGGGAGTTTGAAGAAAAATGGGGAAAGGAAAGGGAAGCTATGATAGAGAATAACAAAGTCCTGAAATTGGAGTTGGAAAAAATAAAGAATTCACAGGAGATGCAGGGAAACAAAATTTATGAATTAGAAAAGCTTAAAAAAACACAGGAAAGGAGGATTTCTGAATTGGAAAAGATAAAAAAGTCTCAAGAAAATAGAATTTCTGAATTGGAAAAAGAAAATAATTCTCAAAAAAAATTAGGGAAATGGAAAAAAATTCAATAGAGCAAAATAATTCATTTAAAAACGAAATTGGGCATTTACAAAAAGAACTAAAAACTGTGAAAGAAGAAAATAACTCCTTAAAAGTCAGGATGGAACAAATAGAAATGAATGATTCACAGAGAACCCAAGAATCAGTCAAACAAAACAAAAAAAATGAGAAGATGGAGAACAACGTCAAATACTAACTGGGAAAATCTATAGACCTGGAAAATAGATCTAGGAGAGATAATCTGCGGTTTATTGGACTTCCAGAAAACTATGACCAAAAAAAGAGCCTAGATTCTATTTTACAGGAAATTATCAAAGAGAACTGTCCAGAGATAATAGAAACAGAAGGGAAAGTAGATGTGGAAAGAATTCATCGAACTCCTTCTGAAATAGACCCTAAAAAAAGAACACCACGGAATATAGTGGCTAAGCTGCAGAATTACCACACAAAGGAGAAAATCCTGCAAGCAGCTAGAAAAAAAAACAATTTAAATACCAAGGTGCCACAATAAGGGTCACCCAAGATCTGGCTGCCTCCACATTAAAAGATAGAAGAGCCTGGAACCTGATATTCCGTAAGGCAAAAGATCAAGGACTGCAACCAAGAATGAACTACCCAGCTAAGTTTAGCATCTTTTTCCATGGAAGAAGATGGTCATTCAATGAAACACAGGAATTCTATATGTTTCTAAGAAAAAAACCAGACTTAAAAAAAAATTTGATCTACATCCACAAGAAGAGAAACAGAAAAAGGTACACTGAACCCTTGAGAACTGTAACTCTGTTGTGGGTATATAAAAAGTACTCAAGGATAATTTGATTTTACTGATATAAAAGAAAAAAAAGGGGGTGTAGTAAAGGGAAGGAGGTCGGTTCAGAAAAAGGGGAAGGAATGATAAAAAGAGGGAAACTACATCCCAGGAAGAGGCATAGAAAATACACAATATCTGAGGGAACTTAGTGAGGTGGAGAATCATTGTGTGAATCTTACTCCCATCAGGAGAGGCTCAAAGAGTAAATAATTAACATATTTGTTTTTCAGAGAATTTTCTCTCACCTCATTAAAAGGGGGGGAGAGGAAAAGGGAAAAGGAAAAGGAGAATAAGTGAAGGGACTTGGAGGGAGGGGGGAGGGATCCTAAAAAAAAAAAAAAAAAAGAGGGAGGGTTGCGCATCACAAGGGGGGTCTGTAAATTAAATATCGGGGAGGGGGATCAGGGGGGTCAAGGGAAAAAAGCATAATCTGGGGATAATACGATGGCAGGAAATACAGAATTAGTAATTTTAACTGTAAATGTAAATGGGATGAACGATCCCATCAAATGGAGACGGATAGCAGATTGGATCAAAAAGCAGAACCCTACAATATGTTGTCTACAGGAAACACACTTAAAGCAGGGAGATACATACAGAGTAAAGGTAAAAGGTTGGAACAGAGCCTATTATGCTTCAGGTAAAGCCAAAAAAGCAAGGGTAGCTATCCTTATCTCAGATCAAGCAAAAGCAGAAGTTGATCTAGTTAAAAAAGATAAGGAAGGAAACTATATCCTGCTGAAAGGTAGCATAAATAATGAAGCCATATCAATACTAAATATATATGCACCAAGTGGTATAGCATCTAACTTTCTAAAGGAAAAGTTAAGAGAACTGCAAGAAGAAATAGACAGTAAAACTATAATAGTGGGAGATCTCAACCTTGCACTCTCAGATTTAGACAAATCAAACCACAAACCAAACAAGAAAGAAATTAAAAAAAAGTAAATAGAACATTAGAAAAACTAGGTATGATAGACCTTTGGAGAAAACTGAATGGCAATAGAAAGGAATATACTTTCTTCTCAGCAGTTCATGGATCCTATACAAAAATAGACCATATATTAGGACATAAAGATCTCAAAATTAAATGTAGGAAGGCAGAAATAATAAATGCCTTCTTCTCAGATCACAATGCAATAAAAGCTACATTCAGTAAAAAGTTAGGGGTAAATAGACCAAAAAGTAATTGGAAACTGAATAATCTCATCTTAAAGAATGACTGGGTGAAAGAGCAAATTATAGAAACAATTAACAATTTCACCCAAGATAATGACAATGATGAGACATCATATCAAAATCTTTGGGATGCAGCTAAAGCAGTAATAAGGGGAAATTTTATATCTTTAGAGGCTTATTTGAAGAAAATTGAGAAAGAGAAGATTAACGAATTGAGCTTACAACTTAAAAGGCTAGAAAAAGACCAAATTATAAACCCCCAACCAAAAATTAAACTTGAAATACAAAAATTAAAAGGAGAAATCAATAATATTGAAAGTAAAAAAACTATTGAATTAATAAATAAAACCAAGAGTTGGTTTTATGAAAAAGCCAATAAAATAGATAAACCTTTGGTAAATTTGATCAAAAGAAAGAAAGAGGAAAATCAAATTGATAGTCTTACAAATGAAAAGGGGAATCTTTCCACCAATGAAGAGGAAATTAGAGAAATAATAAGGAGTTACTTTGCCCAACTTTATGCCAATAAATTTGATAACTTAAGTGAAATGGATGACTTCCTCCAAAAATATAGGCTCCCTAGATTAACAGAGGAGGAGATAAATTGCTTAAATAGTCCCATTTCAGAAAAAGAAATAGAACAAGCTATTAATCAACTCCCCAGGAAAAAATCCCCAGGGCCAGATGGATTCACATGTGAATTCTACCAAACATTTAAAGAACAATTAGCCCCAATGATATAAAAATTATTTGAAAAAATAGGGGATGAAGGAGTCCTACCAAACTCCTTTTATGACACAGACATGGTACTGATACCTAAACCAGGTAGATCGAAAACTGAGAAAGAATATTATAGACCAATCTCCTTAATGAATATTGATGCTAAAATCTTAAATAAGATATTAGCAAAAAGACTTCAGAAAATCATCTCCAGGATAATACACTATGATCATGTAGGATTTATTCCAGGAATGCAGGGATGGTTTAATATTAGGAAAACTATTAATATAATTGACCATATTAATAATCAAATTAATAAGAACCATATGATCATCTCAATAGATGCAGAAAAAGCATTTGACAAAATCCAACATCCATTCCTACTAAAAACTCTTGAGAGTATAGGAATAAATGGACTATTCCTTAGAATAATGAGGAGCATATATTTAAGACCTTCAGTAAGCATAATATGCAATAGAAATAAACTGCAACCTTTCCCAGTAAGATCAGGAGTGAAACAAGGTTGCCCACTATCACCATTACTATTCAATATAGTACTAGAAACGCTAGCCTCGGCAATAAGAGCCGAGAAAGAGATTCAAGGAATTAGAGTAGGAAATGAGGAAATTAAACTATCACTTTTTGCAGATGACATGATGGCATACTTAGAGAACCCCAAAGACTCTGCTAAAAAGCTACTAGAAATAATTCAAAATTTCAGCAAAGTGGCAGGATACAAAATAAATCCACATAAATCCTCGGCATTTTTATATATCACTAACAAAATGCAACAGCAAGAGATACAAAGAGAAATTCCATTCCAAACAAATGTTGAGAGTATAAAGTATTTGGGAATCCATCTACCAAAGAAAAGTCAGGAATTATATGAGAAAAATTACAAAACACTTGCCACAAAAATAAAATCAGATTTAAATAATTGGAAAGACATTCTGTGCTCTTGGATAGGCCGAGCGAATATAATAAAGATGACAATACTCCCCAAACTAATCTATTTATTTAGTGCTATACCAATCAGACTCCCAAGAAACTATTTCAATGACCTAGAAAAAATAACAACAAAATTCATATGGAAGAATAAAAGGTCGAGAATTGCAAGGGAACTAATGAAAAAAAAAACTCAGATGAAGGTGGTCTAAGTGTACCTGATCTAATGCTATATTATATAGCAGCAGTCACCAAAACCATTTGGTATTGGCTAAGAAATAGACCGGTAGATCAGTGGAACAGATTAGATACAAAGGACAAAAAAGGATACATATATAGCAACCTAATCTTTGACAAACCCAAAGATACCAACATTAGGGATAAAAATTCATTATTTGGAAAAAAAACTGTTGGGAAAACTGGAAATTAGTATGGCAGAAATTAGATATGGATCCACACTTAACACCATATACCAAGATAAGATCAAAATGGGTCCATGATTTAGGCATAAAGAGGGAGATAATAAATAGATTAGAGGAACAGAGGATAATCTACCTCTCAGACTTGTGGAGGAGGAAGGAATTTATGACCAGAGGAGAACTAGAGATCATTATTGATCACAAAATAGAAGATTTTGGTTACATCAAACTAAAAATTTTCTGTACAAATAATACTAATGCAAACAAGATTAGAAGGGAAGTAACAAATTGGGAAAATATTTTTAAAAACAAAGGTTCTGACAAAGGTCTCATTTCCAAAATATATAGAGAACTGACCCTAATTTATAAGAAACAGAACCATTCTCCAATTGATAAATGGTCAAAGGATATGAACAGACAATTCTCAGAGGAAGAAATTGAAACTATATCCACTCACATGAAAGAGTGTTCCAAATCACTACTGATCAGAGAAATGCAAATTAAGACCACTCTGAGATACCACTATACACCTGTCAGATTGGCTAAGATGACAGGAACAAATAATGGTGAATGTTGGAGGGGATGTGGGGAAACTGGGACACTAATACATTGCTGGTGGAGTTGCAAAAGAATCCAGCCATTCTGGAGAGCAATTTGGAATTATGCCCAAAAAGTTATCAAACTGTGCATACCCTATGACCCAGCAGTGCTACTACTGGGATTATATCCCAAAGAAATACTAAAGAGCGGAAAGAGACATATATGTGCCAAAATGTTTGTGGCAGCTCTTTTTGTTGTAGCTAGAAACTGGAAGATGAATGGATGTCCATCAGTTGGAGAATGGTTGGGTAAATTGTGGTATATGAAGGTTATGGAATATTTTTGCTCTGTAAGAAATGACCAGCAGGAGGAATACAGAGAGGCCTGGAGAGACTTAAATCAACTGATGCTGAGTGAAATGAGCAGAACCAGAAGATCACTGTACACTTCAACAACAATACTGTATGAGGTTGTATTCTGATGGAAGTGGAAATCTTCAACATAAAGAAGATCCAACTCACTTCCAGTTGATCAATGATGGACAGAGGTAGCTATACCCAGAGAAGAAACACTGGGAAGTGAATGTAAATTGTTAGCACTAATATCTGTCTGCCCAGGTTGCATGTACCTTCGGATTCTAATGTTTATTGTGCAACAAGAAAATGATATTGACACACATGTATTGTACCTAGACTATATTGTAACACATGTAAAATGTATGGGATTGCCTGTCATCGGGGGGAGGGAATAGAGGGAGGGGGGGATAATTTGGAAAAATGAATACCAGGGATAATATTATAAATACATATATATATATATATATATATATATATAATAAAAAATTAAAAAAAAAGAAAAAAAATTATAAGAATTGTAGCACCTACTTTACAAGTTTGTTGTAAGAATGAAATGCTAACATGTATGCTAGTTTATAATACTTTAAGTGCTATTCAAATATCAAGTATTTGATATTATTATTGTATTTGCATATCTTCATGAAATATGACATTTAATTCTCGACACTCAGCGTTTTCTTCTGGTATTTGAACATTTCTTATTTAGTCTGTTAACTTTGCCTTTTAACTTCCTAAATCATCCTTTCTATTCTTCAAAATCACATTATCACTAGACTGCCAGAATTTTTTTTTCTTTTGACTAACTTGTTTACAGAAATAAAATTCATAAAAGCATTGAAGAGAAGTACACATCAAATGCCATAGAAGATAGAAGTTTCAAATCCTGAAAGATACAGTTGCCTAAAGTTAATCATCCATGTATTAGTTTGTAAGGAATATGGCTAACTTCCACATCCACAGTCAGAGAGTATAAATTGGAGAAAAGAATATTATGGCATCTTGAAATTAAGACTATGTTTAATCAGAAGTTCTTAGAATAATTTCAATGATGTCAGGCAAGGTGTTAAATTTTTTTGTGTGTCAATTTTCTCACTTCCAAATGAATGGTTAGGGGATGAAGAACTGGCATATCAGAACACCTTTAAATTTTCTGTCAGCTTTAACTTTTTATAATATGGTTGGTTTCATTCTTAGACTCTTAAATCTAGGTATATTATGATAATTCTCAAGTTTTACTTTCTTATCCTAGAAAACCCTCTTGCCAAGATTCTATCCTTGCCACAAGTTTAATGTGTTTTTATAATATTCTAGGATACATTAGAAAAAGAGTAGTTTGATGAAGAGACAGAGAAAAAGGGAGATGTTCTTCCAAAAACAACTAGTGGAACTTTTAAGGTTTCTTTCTTTTTTTTTTTTTTTTTTTGTCCTATGACACAGTTCCAACTGGGAATTTTTATACATTAAGGTATTAAAAATAGTTTCAAACTTTGAATAATCCTTTGACCAAGTCATCTCAGGTATTTTTTTTGGTAACATATATATGGCATGCAATAGAGTTGTGAAATACAAGAGATGATTGAGATGTATGAACAGAAAGAAAGAATAATGCATTTGCTACTCAAATTAGGCATAGATTAAAATGGCAATGTGCTAAGCTGAACAGAAAACAAATTATCTATCAGAGACAAACTAAAAGGGCTGTTATGAAATCCTAAAGTCTGAACAAAAGTGTTTATGGCTTTTTTCCTCACCTTCTTTCCAAACAAAAAAGAGCTTCTCTGATTCTTATATTTTCTGGTCATACATTCAATAATTCAAATGATTTAGTAAAAAGAACACCTTCAAAGAGGAAAAGTAAGAAATAAAACAATCCATGTGTTATGGACTTTATCTCACCTTAATTTTTTTTTTTCATATTCAATTCCCTTTCTGATGCAGTTTAATGGATGCCTAGGGGGTTGCACATATGCTCTCAGTAAATACAGTGAAACATCCATAACATGTGGGCTGGCAGAATTCCTTTAGGCTAATTTTAGCTTGTGGGAAAACTGCTAGCCTTTGCATTGACCTTTCTCTTGTAGGCAAACACCTGGAGGCTATCTCTTGCAAATGAATGCTTACACATCAAAGCTTGCATTCACAACACATTGGACTGAAAATGGCCATCACTTTCACTTTCATTAGATTCAAAACTTGTCCTTATGCTTGATTATTAGAAATAATCTTGCTGATCCATTCCCAGGAGTTGTTAAAGTAGCAGAAGAAATATATTCATATATATCATTCTTGAAGTTCAGGGTGAATGATGTTGTACAAACTGTCAAGATTGTAGATTAGTAAGCACAACAAGATGTCATGAACAATTTAATCCAATCCATAGATGAAAAAAAAGACAAAGCCCAATGTAACATAGTCAATAGGTGGTCATTTTGTCCTTCCTTAAGGACCAGCAGCATGGAGGGGAACTAATTACTTCCTGAGAAAACTCATTTAACTAGTGGACAATTTTAATAGGTAGGAATATTTTCCCCTCCAAATTGTGTGCAAACTCTGTCAATCAATTAGCTGAAATAAATCAAAAGTAAATTGCAAAAGTGAAAGAGTCCCGAGAAAACAAAATAAATAATATTCCCAGACCTGGCACCAAGAATAAATCATAGGAGATAGTCTTTTTTTTTTTTTGCCAGTGACTTTCAGATTGAATTTAAAACTTTTTCCACCCAACCAAAAAATCTAAGTAGGAATTTGTGGAATTAATCATGTGACATGACAAAAAACTTTCAAAGTATATTAAAGATAATTACCAGAGTGGGTCTGTCACATAATTCCTTGACATTACCTTAGAGATTTTTTTCAAAAACACAGTAATGAGTGAGTCAAATAAAGCAGATGCCAAATTCAGTATCCAAAATCATCTACAAATCTCTGAAGCAAGTTAGCATGCAGATATTGTATTATATTGATAAGGTAGCATATATGGATTTCAAAATCTAGTACAGTATTTTAGAGTATAGAAAAAAGACTTAAAACGTTTTCTGAGAGTTATCCTGCTCATTTCTATTTCCTGAAGTCCTATAAATCAGAGGCTTTGAAAAATCTCTAAAAGATCTCTAAGATTCACCACTTATAGTTTTGCCGGAGGTTTGATTTTTAGATTGATAATCAGAATCTAAATACAGTTTAGTGTCAGACAAAGAAACAAACACTAATGTACTTTTTTTTACATTAAAAATTTAACTCTAAAATGTATTTACTATATTTTAATATCTACTAACAGACAAAACCTTTATGTATATACAATACACATTTTTATCTCTTCATTTACATATTTACTATGAATTAATAAGAAGTTAACCTTCTAAATTAATTAATTGCTCCAATTATTGCAACCATCAATCAAAATTCAGATTATATTGAAGCTACAATTCCATATTTTAAACAATTATTAAGCATACCTTATATGTAAAGGCCTGTGCAAAAAAAAAGAAAAAAAAGAAACAATCTCCCCTCAAAGAGCTTAAATTCTACTTTGGGTAAATACTATATATATCAATGAGTAAATAGAACATGATAAATGAGTGGTGATGATCTGGAAAGGTTTCATCTCAGAAGTGATAATTAAACTAAACTTCAATGAGAACTTGAGGACTCAATAAGCATAAACAAGAATGGATAAAATTCCTCATTTGGGGAACAAATTGTACAAAATCATGTACTCTAACATCAATTAGGCAAGTTTGGCTTTAGAATTTGTATTTTCTTTCTTATAATAAAAGAAAAAACAAAGAATTTTCCAGATTATGGAAGTGAATTAATTTAAATAAGCATAAGCATCCTTTAAATTCAAGAAAAGGTTTTCGAAAGCAAGCAAAATTATTATAACTATTCTCTCTGGAATCTAATATGATTGCTCTTCTCTGAGTGAAAAATGCAACCTTATATCCCCAAATGCACATCTTTATCTGAAAGGAATATGTTCTAGTGTGGACAGAGTCTTAAACTGCTCTGTACTCTTGACTCCACCATTAATTTGCTGCTCAATCTTGGGAAAAATCACTTCATCTCTTGGTACTTCAATTTTCCCATTTTCAAAATGGGGATAATCCCTAGAGTGTCATAAAGTTTTATGATGTTTGGGATGCTGAATGTTGAATGCCTTGAACAGAGTAGGAGTGCCTCAAGTTATTCATTATGTGGCTTACTCCTATGCCAATAAAACGAGTAGCATGCCAATACCACCTTGCATTTTAATGCCTAGAATCCTTTGCATTTTAGATAAATTCCCTCATGCTTTTAGAGAAAAAAATAGCTAATAATTTTTCAAGTACCAATTTATTTGTCATATTGCAATTAGATATCATAGTGTTATAAATTTAAAATTGGAAGGGCATCTGCTCCAATCCTCTCATTTTAAAAAATGAAGAATCTAATGGTAGGAAAAGTTAAAAGGCCCAGCCAAGGCCATGCAGTTAAGTGACAGATGTGATTTGCAAGCTCCTCTGACTCCAAATACAATGTTCTTTCTATTGCATGATATTTTCTCCATGTTATGATGGGAGGTAGACATGATGGTGGCAGATGAAAGATAAATGTTGTCTATCCTTGTATTTCGGATATTTCAGAATTTAGTTAAAACAGTTTTGCAAGTAAGATTAGAAAGTCAGATTCATAAACAAGTGCCCCCTAGCCATTTCCTCAGTTTAAAGTATCATATACATGATATGTAGTTATGCATATTGGTGAACAATAGATTCTAAAATAAGAAAATTAAATGTTATGACTCAATGTGATGGTTTGGTTTTGTTAAAATTCATAAAGACATCATTTATTTTCTACCTACATCAATTTTTTTTTTTCTTTTCCTAATTTGGTATTAGTTTGATTGGCTAAATTTGTACTGCTAGCATACAATTATACACAGGACATTTCCAGATGACTTTCCCTAGTCCTAGAAGCATTGATAGTAGTTGAGTTACAACTATCTAGTTACTTTATACTTGGATGGCAAAACCTACTCTGATAGCAAAAGATGTCAAGTCTCAGGATTCAAACAGCATTTTCCATGAAAATAATTATTAAAAACTAAGAATGAGTTTCTTGGAAATGGAGGCAAAACATATGGGAAAAATTGGACAAGATACATTTGAAATCATCAGTAGAATGTCAAAAAAACTTTGACAAAAAAATACAGTAACAATAACAAATGGATTTTAAGACAGGTAATATGAGGAATGAATTAAGGGACTACATTATTACAACTAGAAAATATTAGGTTGAACTAAGTTATGAAATGTATTTTCAATTATCTAAAGGCCTCCTACCTAAAAAGGGGAAAAGTTATTCCATATAATTTTAAAGAGAAGTATCTGAGTACAAAGAAAAAAAAAATTATTATATAGAATGGGGGAAACTAAGTAGTGCAGTGCATAAAGTATTGGTCTTTGACTAAAAAAAATCCTAAATTAACATTCAGCTTTACTGGTTGTGTGACCCTGGACAAATCAGTTAAACCTTTCTGTGGATCACTTTACTTTTCTGTAAAATGGGGGTAATAATAGCATCTACCTCCCAGGATTGTGGTAAAGATCAAATGAAACAATAATTGTAAAAGTCCTCTAAACAGTGTTTTGATGTGCAGTAATTATTATATAAAATTAGCTGCTATTTTTAAAGTGATAAGTTTCTCATCACTAAGTGTGTAAACAGAGACTAAATAGGCACTAGTCTCAGGTAACACAGAAGGGGATTCATATATATGGTAAATATTGGCCTAGAATCTTTTGGATGTAACTTTAGTCTATAATTTATTATGAAATACGGCAACATAAAAAAAAATTCATGACCTCAAAATTATGTGAAAAAATCTATCAAAATAATAGAAATTTATCAGATGAAACACACACTGAAAGTAATAAGATGTAATATACATAGATACCGCCCCCTCCCCCAACTCATTCTATCACCTTATTGTAACTGAATATATGCAGCTACCAAAATTAATTTGCATCCTCACATATTTATTAAATTACAAACAATCTGTGTTTTCATCCACCTCTGCAAAATTCTCCCAAACATTAAGCATAAGAGAACAATATGAAGATTGCAGCTTGTTCTTGCACGATTTCCCTTTTCATAAAAAATGAGGTCAATGAGAATGATAGGAACAATCTTAACTTGTATAAATAAATTATTTTACGGTTATAGAGTAGTTTCCACACATGCAGTTTAATAATCACAGAAACCTTGTGAAAAAATTAGTCAGTACAATTTTGCTCACTTCAAAAATAAAGAAATATTCTTAGAAAGTTGCATGATTTTCTAGTTTGTCACAGAAAGTAGCATAGCTGTGATTTGAATCCAAGTCTTCCTGCTCTAAGTCGGGTATATTTTCTGTTATACCATGATGTCTCAAAATTAAAAATAAATTTTTAGCAAGAAATTATGTATTCCCTATAATTGATACTCCACAAAGGAAAATTGTAGCTCCAATACCACATAGCTGTAAGAAAGAGTGAAATATAATTTGTACTATAGTTAGTAGAAGTCATTTTGCTAGAACAATATCACTGTAAAAGCCTCTTCATCTCCCTGTTATAATTTAACAATAAAATATCTGTACAAGTGTGTCTCTGAATGTGTGTTATTTTAATAAAAAACAAATATCTTCGTATTCCTAGTCACTTCCTATTAAGTTCATTTATTTATGGCACAATAGTTAATATAGATACCTAAATACTACCAAGAATATAATCTGAATATTGAATGGGAATCTATAATTATATTATACAAACAAAAACTATTTGTCAGGTCTGAGTTGGCAGAAGACTGCAATGCAAATAAACCTGCTCTACTCAGGAAGAAAAGTGAGCCACATAAAACTGCTATTTACTTATTAAGCTTGGAATAATAGCATCCTTCCCCACACCCAAATTGTGGGATTGATTCTCTCTGAAATATAAACTTTTTGAAAACATAGCAGCAAATCATATTTGAAAAGATTTTAAGCTACTTTGCAGTTTGGAAAGGGCAAGTTTGCAGTTTCAATTGGAATCCAGTCTTAAATATGGAAACTCAAGGAAATAAATCAATCAAAATCAAAGGTGGATAAACACAGACTAATATGTCATCAGCTTGATAGTTATTATATATAAGATCAAATATTATTACAAATCAATCACTGAATCATCTTGATTTTTGTTTCATGTTTGATTACTATGAAAATAACAGAGGCAATGTAGCATAGTAGGGAGAAAGAGAGAGTAATACTTATTTAATGTCTAAAAATTTGGTTTCAAGTTCAACTTTTGACACAGACTGCTTTTGTGACCATAAACAACTAAATTAACTTAGTAGTTTTTTAGGCAACACTTGAATATAGAATAAAATATTATAGAAAGGGAATGGTTTATTGGCAGATAGAATTCTCTATGCCAATGAAATCATAGTTCCATGAGCAATCACTAAGAAAAGATTAAAACTTTATGAGCAAACAATTGAAATGAAAGTCTGAAGTCATTCCAGGGGTTTTATTATTTGAAGGGGATCTATTGATCTTGTGTTGAAAATCAGCTATACCACTGAAATGATTTGCTCCTAAATACACCCAAGATAAATGACTTTTGAAGAACCCATCACCATATAATCAATTAATTAGTGATAAGTTTCACAATAAATATTTCAATTTGTCCTGAAAAAGACTATATTGTTACTAGGACTAAAATTATTAAACTAAAGATTAAAATTAGTACAAAGCTAAAATAAAGATAAGGGGAAATTATATATATATATATATATATATATATATATATATATATATATAATTTCTCAAGTTATAAATAATGAAAATGGGTAGAAACTAGAAGTACATGTATAAATATTATGATTTCATAAAAAAGAAAAAGCAAGTAAATATAATTGCTTATATAAGACTATTAAGTACATTAGTTAGCTAACACATGAATTTTTGCCAAGGAAAGAGAGATGGTTTGAATACAACTAGTTGCTAAAATTTTACAAAAAAGTACAATGAAAACCTATAAGCAATATTTTTTTCATAGACCTGAGAAAAATAAATACAAAATAAAAAAAAAGTTTATGACTCAACTAAACCAAACAATTCTGTGAACATGTTCAGATAAAAAAAAAATAAGAGGAAAAGAAATAGCAAAAATAATGCCTGTATTACAACTACTACTCAATCTTTATCATAATAATAACTGTTTTTATAGGGGAGACATAAAAATCACTAAAAGCAACAAAGGAAAATTTGGATTAGAGCAAATATAATTGTAGGAGATCAATGATAGATGCTGTACAACTGTGAAAATAATGCATCAATTCTCAGGAGAAATGAAAGAGTGAAATATGCCAAAGGATTTGAAAAAATACCTCAGATCTTATTAAAAGTCATTTAAAAGTTGCCAGAATGCCATTAACATAACTGGAATCATCTACACATGTTTTGAGGATGTCTTCCATGAGTATGTTAATAGATAGGTAAATAATATTCATGAATTTTGCAATATTTACTACTACACAATTAATTTAAAGATATTTAGAATAAAAAATCTGAATGGGCTTCATCAAAAACACAAACACAAACTATTTTTTTTACAATATATCAATTCTTTAAAAGCTATCTTCTAAAATATATTTTCCATATCAATAGAATATCTTCATTTTTAGTAAACTTTTTACCAATGGAAGCATAAATCAGAAAGATCTAAACTCAGTATTGTGTCTACTTAGAAAAAGTATTCTACATAGTTTGTAATGTGTTCCATAAGTTATCTCTCTCTTTCTCTGTCTCTCTGTCTGTCTCTCTCTCTGATATTGTTGATAAGATTAATTGAATTAATCTTCAAAACATTGAACAAAACAACATGAACTCATTTTTCAATGCTTAATAAACACTCTCTTGTTCATAAAATCTTCAAGCCAGTTATTCTAAATCCCTGTGATCATCAAAATCTTCTTCTTTCTCCCCTACTCTCCTATACTTTATCCCCATTCCCCTCAACCCAATGCCACCAAGGTCACACTCTAAAGTTATCAACTATTTCCAATGTACTTTCTAAAATGAGAGAGAGAGAGAGAGAGAGAGAGAGAGAGAGAGAGAGAAAGAGAGAGAGAGAGAGAGAGAGAGGAAGAGAGGAAGAATGAAGGAAAGGAGGGGGAGAAGGAGAGGGACAAATAGACAACAAGGTAGAGACAGAGACATAGAGAGTATAAGAATGAATATACTTTAATATATACCCTGAATTCATTACTTCTCTATCTGTTGGTGGATAATCTATTTCATCTTGAGTCCTCTGAAATTAGGGTTGGTCATTGGGTTTTTCGGAGTTCCTTTAATGTCTTTATTACAATTAAAGAAATGTTGCACGGGGTGATTTCAGAAAAATCTGAAATTCACAACAAATTGACCAGAAGCAGGAGAATAATTCTTACAATAAAAGAAATATATAAAGATAAATCACTATAAAAGACTTAAGGATTCTGAACAAAATCAAATTATAGTATATGATTGTGATAGAATATTATTGTGCTTTAAGAAATATTGAACTCAATAATCTTAGAATAACATGGAGAGACTTGCACAAAATAATAAAGAGTGAAGTGATTAGACCCAAGAAAACATTGTATACAGTAATAAAAATACAGTTTTAATAACAACTTTGAGTGACTGTGATTTTAACATTAAAAACACCAAAATTAACAGCAAATAACTTATGAAGGAAGGCCTTATGTTCATTCAAAGAAAGAACTGGTGAATACAAATAGGATTAGAATGGTTTTACATACACAAAATATACACATATATATGTGCATATGCATTTATATGTATACACATAAATATATGTGTGTGTATGTAAAACCATATACATAACCATATTTACGTCTAAAGGTAGCCATCTCTAAGACAAGGGGAAGAAAAAAAAAACAGAAAAAAAGAAAATTACATGATGACTATTATATATTTAAAAGAACTAACAAGCTGTGCATAAGAGATATGCAGTTTCATTTATGATTTTTATTATTATAGTATATTATAAAATGCTTTGTTTATTTAAGTTCAGAATAAAATAAATATTTCCTTTTAACAGAAAAAAATAATATTACAAAAGATGATTAAGATGTGTCTGGCAGGTGTAAATAAACTACCAACCTGTAATTTTCAGAAAAAAAAATGCTTTGAAAATTATAATTGTGATTAAAAAGGAAAATGGACTAGTCACATAATAAGGGTAAGAGATAATGAATTGAATTCAGTATAATTCTCTACGTATTTTCTCAATGTGAAAAGTAAATAAAGGCACTCTAATTTTTTTAGTTAGAGACCTTATGATTAAATTGTAGAGTATATGAACAAGAGTCACAGCTTAAGGAAAGGCATGGAAGCAGGATAATTGTATATTCTTTATTTTAGATACACATCGACTTGAAAATTAAGTTTGGATTTTCTAATCACTTTTGCAGTGTACATATGTATGTGTGTGTGTGTGTGTGTGTGTGTGTATGTGGGTGAAAAAGAGACAGAGAAACAGACACAGAGAGGTAGAGAAACACAGAGACAGAGAGCAGACACAGAGGGAGACATAGATTGACTTATAAGAAAGATAGAACATTGAAAATTCCTATAAAATTTCCACAGTGATGACTGAGAAAGAATTCTTAGATCAGGTAACAAATTCAGTGGAGAGTTTACTTGATCAAAGGAAAGTCACTTTGTTATTATTTAGTCATTTGAGTATCATCTGACTTCACAATTCTCTTTGAAGTTTTCTTGGCAGAAATACTGGAGTGGTTTACCATTCCATTCTCCATTTCATTGTATAGATAGATGAGAAAACTGAGGGAAACAGAATTAAATTACTTGGCCAGGGTCACAGAACTAATAAATATCTGAGACTGGATTTGAACTCAGTTTTTTTTTTTTTTTTTTTTAATTAGAGGTCCAATAGTTTGTCCACTATGCCACCAAGCAACTTTAACCATATCTTTACATAATAATTCCATCTGTCTTCCACCACTTTTTAAATAAATTTTCATTTCCAAAATGGCTGAGACTTAAATATGTCCAATGACTTAAGTGATCTTTCTTTTAGATATTTTTCCCCCTAATCCAGTCTAAGTGTAGACAAATGCCTTACTCTTAGGTGAATCAGTGGAGGACCATTTTTTTAAACCTCTAACTCTTTTGATAACTGCAAGATAGTATCTTCTTAGGTTTTCCAAACCAAATCTAGTGTGACTTGGTTTTGTAACTTTTAATTAGGAGAAAAAAATAGTAGGATTTATAATCTAGGTAAAACCAAAAACCAAATCCAGGTATAACATGTAGCCTAAAGAGGTTATAGGTGTATAAGGTAAAGCTTCATTATGCCTTTACTTATAAATAATTTGTGATTATTAGAAAGAATATTGAAGTAAACAAAAACATTTGAACATTTTTTTGGGAGGAAGAAATTGTATTTATTTAATGATACTATGAGCTAAGCACTATGCTAAGTGTTTTACAAATGTTAATGAATTTGGTACAGCAACCCTGTGAGGTAGGTGCTATTATTCCTTCCATTTTACAACGGAAGAAACTGAGGAAAAGACTAAGTGCCTTACATAAGGTTATTCAGCTAAGAAGTTTCAGATAAGATGAAACCCAAAAATATATAAGTAGGTAGCCTTATGTGGCAGCTTGGTGTCATTGGACTCAGACTCAGGAAGACTTCTTTATAAGTTCCATTTTACCCTCAAACACTTACTAGTTAGATGACTTTAGGCAAGTCATTTTGTTGTGTTTACCTCAGATTTCTCTTCTGTATAATGAGCTAAAAAAAAAATGGCAAATGACTTCAGTATCTTTGTCAAGAAAATTCCAAAAAGGTGTTCACAAGAGTCAGTCACAAATGAATAACAATAGAAATAAAGGACTATAGCTATGACTACAAAATAGACACTGTATAAACTCTGAAGTATTAAGATAATGCATAATTTTGGTATTATTTTCAATTCTTGATGCCACAATTTAAGAAACACATCTGAAGCAGGAGAGAAAGATAGTGGCAAGCAATTAAATGATAGATTAGTTAATCTTGTAAAAAGATTGTTTTGAGGAATTGGGATAACTTGGTCTGAAGAAGAGAAGACTCAGTGGGATATACAATACCAGTTGTCAATCATTTTAAGTATTCTCTGATGTAATAGATTTTGAAGTTATTCAACTATACAATTGTAGAATTATACAACAAGAACAACAAACATTGTCTCATAGCATTTTCAGAAATATGACCCTATTAAAAACCTTTAGAAAATATATCAAGAAGGGGGAGCTTGTGTAATTTCACTTCTAATAGCTTAAAATCAATTAGTTCAGTTAAAAAAAAGAGGTTTACCCCTTAGTCATACTTTCTCTCTCCATGGGATGGCTGGTATTATATAAAGACTCTTCAGAGATTTAAGTTCATAGATCCTCTTGGGAAATAGAAATGAGCCAACAGAATGGTCTTCAAGATATTCTGCTGTTTCCCCTCACTCTACTGTTTAAAATAGACTTTTGTAATTTTGCATCCTATTACAGTTTTCCTATCATTCTAGTACTTCATATTGATATCAGCAGAGTACTTACTTTTAGACTGTGGTCTGTGGTCTGTGGAATTTACTGAGTTTAATAATATATAGTTTAGATCATACTACATATTAGACCAATAAGTTCTTCCATCATTAATCCTTTTAAGATCTATATCTGATACCCCTGTACCAGACCATATTTTTTGAAGATGCTTTATTTCATTTTTTCATTAACATGAGAACTGTCTTATTCATCTACCAAAAGGAGTTCTGAAGTATCTGAAGTTCCACCAAGAGTGTCTATCCTAGTGAATAATAAAATGTCTATTTACTGATGTTTTCTGAAAATTCAGTAATTATTGCTTAGCTTAGTGGTTTATTAGAGCTATAAAGATTGATAGAGATTATCTCTCATTTCCAAATTTTCATAATCAGTGGACACATTTTTGGTAATTTTCACCTCTAAGCCAATCATTATAGGGGCCATCTGCCTCAATTACAGTTTTTCTTAGAGCTCTGGGATGGCACTTTGTAAACAATATACAATCATTGTCAAGGAATAAACATATGAAAAATTTCTCATTAAACATTAATGCAAAGGAACAGTACCTCCAAGGTAGTAATGAATCACTTAATGAGAGTATATCTCCTTGCTGAATTCCTTTCATATCTTCACCAATATACTCTGGAAAAGCACAGAAATCATATTTGTCTTTATAGAAGTAACTTAATAGTGTATGGTTTTTTGTTTTTGTTTTGTTTTGTTTTGTTTTTTTTTTTCTGCATATGATCCACAGAAAATTTGAAAAAAGACAAGCTGCTTTTTTTTTTTTTTTTTTTTTTTTTTTTTTTTTATGAATGGAACAGCGATTGGAACTAAAATTTATCCGTTTAAGGAATTCTCATAAGGAAACTTCTACAAATGTCAGTTAATAACTCTTGTACTGTTTGTAATATCAGAAGGCTGTTTTCAGCACTTTGAGGTCAAATGACATGGCCACATAACCATTATGTGGTAGAAGTCAAACTTGAATCCACATAAACCTTGATTTGAAACTGTTATTGATAAACATTATTTTGAGTTGAGTTGAGTTGAGTATTAAACAACCAAAATTAAAATTTTAAAAAGCAACTTATAAGTAGTTAATTCACTCATTCATAAAATATTTTGGAAAACCTAAAAATAAATATTCAAAATTTTGTACAAAAAAGAACATTGGCTCTTAAGAATTGGGTTCAAATTCTAATTCTGTGATTAGATAACAAATGGTCCTGAAAAAAATAATTTAACTCCTCAGCTTCTATTTCTTCAATTGTAAAAAGAAAGGAGTTAAATGAAATGATATTTAAGATCTCTTCCAAGTATACATTTTTGATGTTTTTTAATGAAACATATTGATGAAAATCATTCTAAAATGATTTTTGGGTACTGTGGTCTGAATTTATTAAAAATTCTCTGTATCTTCACCTGCCCCTAGCAGAGAACTCTCCATGTAATAAATGTTGTTAAATGAATGTATAAGTTGCTTTCTGAAGAGGTTTCTAATTAGTTGACATTTGCCTAGCATTTGAAAGTTTTCAAGGGTTTAGGTAAATAATCACATCTGCTCCACAAAACAACCAAATCTGGTTTTATTATTCTCTTTTGAAATATTACAAATTTGAGATTAAAAATTATGTGATTTGACCATGAACACTGAGATAGAAATTTCAGAGGCATGATCTGACCTCATATTTTTTTCTATCTACTGGCCAAATGGCCTTGACAGTACAATTGCCTCTGAAACCTCTCAGGAGGACATAGTTGGATAAAGATGTAGGGTGATATCTGTCTATCTATCTATCTATCTATCTATCTATCTATCTATCTATCTATCTATCTGTATACATATATATATATTAGAGAGAACCACTTATTTAAAAGATATTCAGTATTTTCCCTTATATGCATTTAAGGAATTTCTTCTTTATATTTCTAAGGACTATTAGCTAAAAAAAAAGCCTCAATTCTTTTTCCTCTTATTTTTTGTTCCTTCTCTTTATCTTATTGTTAAATCTTATCATACGGAGTTTCCTCACATATACATTTATTTTTTTTCTTATTTTTATTTTTTATCATTTATATAAAATGTATATAATAATGGATCTAAGAAAAAAAATTGTGTGCAAAGGGAAGATTTTGGTAAATATCCTTCTGTTCTCTCTGTTTATTTATTGTTCTCCTCTATGATACCCTCTTCACATTAATGTAGAGATAATCAGGTTCTTCAAGATCATTATTTAACCTTAGAACAAAATCTATTCTGTAGAAAGATTTTACATATCTTTCTCAGATTTCCATATGAGTTCATTTGAGGTAAAGGGATGGTAACATTATGGAATTTTAGGTATATATATGTAATTGCCAAGTGACTTTAGGTAAGTTACCTTAACTCCTAATTATAAAGGGCTATCTAAACATAAGATATTCATTTTATGATAGCTAAGTGGAAATTAAAGGGTGTACTAGATTGTGGAATTAGGAAAACTTGAATTCCAATCTAGCCTCAGACACTTACTAACTCTGACCTTGGGCCAGTCACTTGGCTTATGTTTGTTTCAAGTTCCTCATTCTTAAAATGGGATAATAATAACATCTATATTATAGTGTTATGAGAATAAAATGGGATATTTATAAAGCAACTAGCACATTGCCTGGCATGTTATCACTGTATAGATAGTATACACTATATGCATACTATATATAGTATGTAGTATATCATACAAAAACTATTATTTGTTTTTCCTTCGGAATGGACACCTAGGTGGTAAAGTAGCTACAGCACTGGACCTGAAATCAGGCAGATTCAAATTCAAAGCCAGTCTCACACATTTTGCTGTGTCTAACCAAGTTTCCCTACTTTCCTCAGCTCAGAAGGAAGTGGAAAACCACTCAAGTAGCTTTGCCAAGAAAACCTTATGAACTTTGTAGAGTCTTAAATAAAAAATATTTTAATACACTCAATTACAAGAATGATATTACTTAAGATATTGAATATAAGGGCATTAATAATTGTTTGGTATAACAGACATGTTGAATCGAGAGTTTGAACATATAGTTTCAAATCCTTTCTCTGTCACTATTTGTGTGGCTGTGTAATATTTCATAAATTTAAAAGTTATTTAAATTAAAAAAATAAATTTTAAAATAAGAATGTTGAATGAGAATTCCAACAAAACTTTCAGATCTAGATCTATAAGACTGTGAACAATGCTCTCCTCTCACCAAAAAATGAGATGTTTACACAGAAAAAGAAAGAGAGACAGCCGGATACAGACAGAGAGACAGTGATAGACAGAGAGATAGAAACAGAGACAGAAACAGAAACAGAGAGGCAGAGAATTGTATCAATTATGAGTATGTACTTTAGGGGCTCCTGTGAAATCATCATGGTAATACTTTCTCTCCAGGGCTTGTCAAGTAGTCTTGGACAAAATGCTTTGGTTGGGCATATATAAAATGACCCGTAGAAATGAATGCAATATACATAATTGATGGCAGTATAGTAAAATAACATGTTATGAACATCAATTTCACCATAAATAAGAATGGTATCATATTGAGAAAAAATGAGTTATTCATTAGAGATATAACAAATGTCATTCATATTCTTAGGATAAAGTTTGATGCTTAGCTAAATCTGTTTGCTTTCAATCTATGTCCTTGTTTGTGTGCCTTCACACATACAGATCTATAAACAAATATATAATATAGGAGTACCTAGGCAGCAAGCTAGATGGCACCATAGCATATGAATAGTGCATTTTGCACAGCAAGGTGACTAGCTGAAGATCCCATGTAGACCTTAATAAAGAAGAACAATAAAGATCTGGGCACATTATGTACTGTCTAGTTGTTTTTCCACTCTTCTTATTGCAGAGGTTTGTTTACTTGAAAAGTTAAAAAGTTATTATCAATTATGTTCTTAAAATCCTTATAAAATGAACTGGTTAAAAATAATTGTAATGGGAGGAAATGTTGCTCTTAAAACTATGCTTAGTTTTGAGAGATTTTCTCTCTGGAGTTCTTTTAATATGTACTATAAGATGAAGGGGCGTATCAAGTGTAAAAAAAGGGCTGGCACCTATAAGGTAGGGGTCTTCCTATACCTTTTTCAGGGCTGCTCATCATCCACTTTTGGTGTCCACCAAGTCATTCAACTCTTATGTGTGGCTCCAAGAAGCTACCCCCAGGTAAATTTGCATTTGTAGACAGGTTATTACCAGGTTGAAGGTAAGCAGAAAGTCTCAAAACTGTCAGTGAGTTAGGGAGATGTCTATTCCATACATATGAAGGTGGAATGGGAAGATGAAAAGAATTTGTTACAATGGCCAGGAAGGCAACAGAAGCAGGAGCTGGGGAGTGATTAAAGCTTGGTCAGACATGGAAGATGCCAAGGTTATGCACACCATGCAGAGATGTTCCCAGTCATTCTGATTGCTGTTTTTCCTTTGGATTTCAATGACTCTGTAAGAGAGAGTGAGGTTGACAACTTTGTGTAATTTTGTCTCATTTAAATTCAATTTACAGGCAAATCAAGACTATAATGTCATTGATCCTCTTGGAAAACAAAAGATAAAGTAAGATAAAAGCAAGTTGTATGTTTATATCTAAAAAAAAATTAGGGAGTCATGCAATTTTTCTTTTTTTCAAATAAATGAGTTGTCTTTTATTTTTATTTTTCTTATCATTTTTAAATATGTAAAGACTATTTATTTTCTTGATCTTAATTCAAATTTATAAACTAGATTTTGCTTTGGAACAACTATGTCTAAATCCTTAATGTTTTTAGGCATAATTTGTATAGTGACCAAATATTCTAACATAGTAATAGTGCATGAAGTTGCAGTACAGTAAAAAAAAAAAAAAGATAGCAGAGAACTTACTTTCTAAGAATATCAAATTCTAGTTCTGGCACTATTACAGTGTAAAGACAGATGCTTTGACAGCTTAGCTACCCACTCCCTCACACACACATATTTTTCCTACCTTGCTGACATCTTCATTCCTCCCAAGAAATAGTGAAGAAGCCTGTTCATCATACTCTGAACACATACATTTGTAAGATGTAATTGAAATAATTTGATCAATGTGTTATCTTTTTCTTCTTTTTATCATGTTTAATAAATCCTGAAGTAGATGTCTGATAGACATCTCAAATACAGAATTCAAAGCAGATTTTTTTTTATCTTTCCCTCAAACTCTCCACTATTCCAAGATTTATTTTTACTATCAAAGTCATCACCAACATCCAGGTTACCCTGGACTAAAAAGTGGATGTCATTCTCAACTCTTCATTTTTATCCCACATATACATCCGCTTTCCAAATCTTGTTTCTACCATCACACCATGTATCATCATTCTTCTCTAATTATTCAGCAAGAACACTAATTCATCTCTTGCCTGCAACTCTACAACATTATTCTTATTGGTCTCTCTGATCAAATCTCTCCACACTCCAATTCATTTTTCACTCAACTATCAAAGTCAATTGTATAAAATAAAGGTCTAAGAATACTATTGCAACCTTCTACCTAAAGCCATTTAATGAGCTTCACTGGTTTCCTGTCATATATAAATTTTCTCTTTTTTGTCATATAACATATAACATATAACATAAAATGTTCTATTTATCTAGTCTTCTTATACTTTACTTCCTTTCCCACAATCTATAATATAACCTGTCCACTTGTAGTCCCTTAAAACCAGTGCCTTTTTATTGTTTTTTCCTTATATTGAAATGTTCTGCTTCTCCATATTTGTCTCTTAATTTTCCTGGATTCCTTTAAAGTGCAACTCGAATCCCACTTTCTGTAGGTGGTCTTTCTTAATTCTCCAATTAATAATGCTTTCCCCTTACAGATTAATATTATTAAGTTGTAAAATAGCTTCTTTACACCTGGTTATCTGCATGTTGTAATCCCCCCACACACACACACACACATACCCATACCCACAATTAGATTGCATGCTTTTTAAGAACAAAGACAGTCTTGATTTGTTTTGATTTTCTTTGAATATTCAATGCTTTTCATAGTGCTTAGTTGTCTGACCATCAAATATTTTTTAAGCAGCTACTACATATCAGTAGCATATACTATACTAAACATTGAAAATACAAAGTTAAAAAAAACTTCTTGAAATAGGGACAAATAGGAGAAAGATCTTGCAAAACAAAATTATGTAATGAGATATTAAGAAAATACTTTGAGAATACTCTCAGGGAGGTGGCAATAAGATTTAAAATTGTTTAAATCTTCCTGAAGAAGATGGAACTTTAGCTGAAAGCAGAAGAAAATCAGAAAAACATGAGAAGAAAACATTCCAGGCATATTGAAGAGATAGTGAAAATGTCAAGAACCAACAAGAAATATCTTGTTGGGGGGAGGGAATAGAGGGAGGGGGGGTAAATTGGAAAAATGAATACAAGGGATAATATTATAAAATATATATATATATATAATAAAAAAAAAATAAAAAAAAAATAGGAAAAAAAAAAAAAGAAATATCTTGTTCTTGGTTCAAAAAGAAGGCTAGTGTTTACAATTTGTGGTAAAGACTAACATATAATAATGTCATCATTTTCAAGAGTCAGAGTTCAGAGAAAATTTGTATCATTGCCCTATATTTCCATTTAAATAGTTTATCCTTGCTTAATCCCTTATCATTGTTTTCCCTGGGTTACCATTTTTGTTTTTCTCTTGTCTCAACTTTTTAAATTTCAAGGTTTCTATGCAGCCCTGATCTCTTCCTCAAAATGTCTTCAAATTTTCTATGGCACTAAAAATCCTTTTTTTCCCTCTTTAGGATTATATTTAATTGTGCTAGATAAAGTATTCCTGTCTATCAACCTATATTATTTTCTTTCTGAAATATCTTATTCCAAGTTCTTGGTTGCTTTAAAATACTGGTTACTAAGTCATGTTTAATCCTGACTATGGCTTCTTAATATTTCAGTTCTTTGCTCCTGAGTACTTCTATTATTATTATTATTATTTTTGACATGTAAATTCTGAATTTGAGCTAACATGTTCCTTATATTTTCATTTTGAGTTTTCTTTGAAGATGTAACCAGGAGGTCTCTTTTTCTCTTTGCCTTCCTCTTTGTTTAATGACCACCGTGCAGTCTTCTTTTTAAGTTATCTTAAAATATAATGTCTAAGTTCTAGTTTTGGTAATGTCATTCAGATAATCTAATGATTCTTATTTTTCTTTTACATTTAATTTCTATGTTAGCTGTTTTAGCTAAAAACATCTTATATTCTTTTCTTTTTGTGTGTGTGTGTGTTCTTTTGTGTTAGAATTCTTACAAGATGCTAAGTCATTGGAATGGAATGGAAACAATAATTACCTAATTTAGCATGGTACTTAACAGCTCTCTAGTTCAGTAATGTACTTACTAGAATTCCACAAGATTGACACCTTTAAGAGAGCATACTTTTAAGGAGTTTCCACAAGCTCACTCTTTGGGAGATTCAGAGTCAAGATTCATTCCCACTTTCATCTTTGTGCTGGCTGGAGACATTCGGAAAAGAGCTCTTGGGAACCAAGAAGAGAAATAGGCCTCTATTAAAGCTAACTCAGGCCCAGGAAAAGATTCAGGACTTTGAAAGACACAAGAAAGGATCTGGACTTTAACTCCTGGCTGCATTTGAGGTGATTATTGAAACTCAACTGAAGCCAAGGCTGCCTCCAAAAGCTCCCCAAGAAACCTGCACCCAGAGAATGATTATATTTTTAGAGAAGAGAACATTACACTTTTGACTTATTTTTAATATTATCTCATGGAGTGATAAGTTTTTACTATCATTTTACTATTCAGGAAGTTTGTTATATGGGCAAGATGTTGTCCCTCTTGCACCAAACTGATAATTCTTATTTTTAATTCTTGAATTCCTAGTTTTCATTTATGTTCCATTTTCCCTCTTTAGAATTCTAATTTCATTTATTTAATTAAAAAAAACTCTTAAACAGCAAAAAAAAAAAAGAAAAAGAAAACAAAATAAAATGAACTGTAGTTGAATTTTTATCCAAGGTGTATTCTATTCTTATATGTTCTTATATGTTTATATCTTGAACATCCTTGTCACCACAATAATGTCTTAGATTGCAAATCTTTTATTCCCAGAATACTTCCTGACTTCAGACTGTACTTTTGAAGGGAAGGTGTAATATTATTCTATTGTTGCTTTCTTGTGATATTGCATGTTGTTTTATTTCAAGGTTTCAATGACAGCTAATCCTATAAAGCTGAAATCTTTCAGTACTACTAAAGTGATCTGATCTATGACAGTTTGATTACTGCTTTCTCTGGTCTGAACTCTGCAAGTTCTCAATTTAGCTTTATGTCTGAACAAAAGTAAATTATTGCTGGACTTGGGTATTGTCAACCACCTGGGAAAATTTTGATTCAGAGTAATAGAATAGATTCAGAGAATAGAATGTTAATTCTTCTTTGGTCTAGGATTCCCATTATGGTGATTCTACTACATTATCAGATAGGGCTAGAAGCTTGAATTAAGACACTATTCTGTTTCTTGCCTCTTAGGAGCACTTTGCTTTTAAACTTGTTTGCTTCTGGTACACTGCCCAGGACCTGCAGCAGTTGATTTTCCTGGAATGATACCCTTAGGCACAGGTGCCTACCTCAGTTGTCTTAAAACTGTAATTTGGCATGGATACTCATTGTGTCCCATAGGACTGGGATCTCATTTTCTCTTTGGTTAGAATTATTCATTGAACCCTACAATTCTTCCTATGACATTTTGGCAAGATCACATTTGCAATATCCACAAACTTCTCTATCCATGTCCTGATGCCAATTTTGTATAGAAAATGCTTCCTTGTGATTTTTTTCTTTTAGATTTCACTATCAGGAAAAGATCAGGTGTATTGTCTAGATTTGTTTAGGGAAGCTTTTTCTCTTGGTGGAAGGCAGAGAGTTCACTGTACTTCTACATGCTACTCCATTATATTGATTCTTCCTCAAATATATGTATGTATATATTAAGAAGTAAACTTATCTACTGTAGAGTTGTTAAAAGCATCTTCACTGAGAAATACTAGATCCTTTTCCCATGTGATTTTGATTACTTCTGCTATTTTTAATATTTTTTGTTCAATATAGATTAAATTTTTATTATTTGATATGGTGATATTTATTAAACACATTTTTTCTATGTTTTTGGGATACATTCTTATATCAAAATAATTATAAGTCAAAGTTCTAAATTTTAGTCACCATCTTTGACATAACATTAGTGGCAATTTTTCTCTCTTACATATGATGTAAATTTATGTTTTCATTGTGTTGTACTACTTATAACCATATATTATTATATCAGAAATTTTTCAGTTACTTGAAAACTTTTTGATTATCTTTGATTTCTTTACTTCACAAACATCTATAGTCAAATTTTGTTTGATTTTGAATTATCCAGTATGTTCTTGCTTCATTTGCTGCTATTACCATGATGCTCCATACTCTTCACATACGATTTATTCTGAACTCTTATAACTCATCTTCTAAATACTACTTCTTATTTTACATTACATTCTTCTTAAATTCTCCCACTCTTTAGCTCTTACAAGATGCTGTTCAGTCCCTGTATGGTACCTTGTAGAAGGTCTATTCAACATGAAATAAATTTCATTTCATACTCAAACTTCTTTTCTCACTTTTTCTATCTTCTAACAGTATTCAGAATCTGCTTTCTCCATGATGATAGAAAAAGTGAGAAATTCTGTTAGCTCTTGTCTAGGTACTTCGAATATGCTCTTTTTTCCCTTAACTAGTTAAGAGTCGCCCATCCCTTATTGATAGCAGCTCTTCCAAACTTTTATTTTTATTTTTCTCCTCTCTCCCTCAGTTAAGTATCTTGTCTCAGATGTCAGAGAAAAAAAATATGGTATTTACCAGAAGCAACTTCTTCTCCCCTCTTCATTATCCTGTATCACTCAAATGTCTTCTGCCTATCTCCACCTTCTGTTTCACATGAAAGGGACCATCCTTCTTATCAAGGGAAACTGTTCTACTTACATAAATGATTTTATTCCATCTTGTCTCAGTTTAGCTATTGGTCCTTCCGTCATTTTCATTTTATTGATGATCTTCAATCTCTCCCTTCCTACTGGCTCCTTCCAAAAGGAGCCTATAATCCATGGGTCTCTGTTACTCTCAAAATACTCTAAGTTGACCCTTCCATCTCTTCTATTATTTGATATTTCTTCCACTGGTCTGTGGATAAAGTCAATGGAATGGTGGTTTGCAATAAGCACTTTTGCTTTCTCTCTCCTCTCTCTCTATACTCCTCTTTTTTTTTCCTCTTATCATTTATTTAAACTATCAGAATGCAACTTCTTTTTTATTATTCTATTTTTTGTCTCATTTACATGTAAAACAATTTTAATATATTTTTTGAAATTTTGAATTCAAAATCCATTTTCTCATTTCTATATTAAACTTATTCAAAAGAAAACAAGAAAAAAATCAAGAAAAAAAGATAAAATCTTCACTTCTTTAGATGTGTGTAAGTGAATAACATTTTTCATCTTAATTCCTTTGGAAATGTCTTAGATCATTGTGTTTCTGAGAGTAGGTAAGTCATTCCCATTTGATCATTGTCTAATGTTGCTCTTATTGTGTAGAATGTTCTTATAATTCTTCTCCCTTCACTTTGCATCACTTCATGTAAGTCTTCCCAAGTTTTCCTGAAATCTAGAAATACCACTACACTGCTCTTTCCAAAGTTAGTAATGTTCTCATGGTCAAATCAAATGATCTTTTTCAATCTTCCTTTTCTTTTAACACTGTTGAACTGTTATGATAACAAACCACCTGCCAGTGACTGTTGGAGATCTAACTCAGACCTGTAGAATGGATCTCTTCATGTGAGAGGATGATAATGGTACAAGGAGACTGAGAGATAGTTCTCTGACCTTTCTACTGAGAGGCTGTTGCATTGCCTGACCTCTCTCCTCTTCCTTCTGCCTCCAATTTATTTCATTCTTAGTCCACAAGCAACAGTCAGTAAAGGCTGCTTTGCAACACCTTCAGATGTTATGATTCACAGCTATGGAGGCTCTGAGAGAATTCACCTTCTCTTTCACTTAGGTATGGTCCTTAACATTAAAAAGCCTTTCTCACTGAAAAGTTCTTACCTTTAAGATTTTGGGACATTATTTTCTCTTGGTTCTCTTTTTATTTATCTCATTGTTTCTTTTCAGTTTTCTTCAGTCTCAGCCACACCCTTGGAGCAAAAATTTCCCTTAGATCTATTTTGAGCCTTTTTTATTTTCTTCATATATATTACTTCTCTTGAAGATGGCTGCAACTCTAATGGATTAAATCGTTGTTTATATGTTAGTGATTCTCACATCCTACTTTATCTTGCCATAACATCTCTGCTGACATTTCCAACTCTCTAAAATTTCAAATTGGATGCTCAGTAGATATTTTTAAACTATACATGTTCAAAATGAACTCATTCCACTGTGGCTCCACTAATTTCCCACCCCTACTAAAGTTATTCCAACCAACTAATCTAGTACAGTTAAGAGTGGTACCATTCTCTCATCTTTCTAGCCTTGCAATTCAGGTGTTATCTTCAATACTTTATTAACTTTTACCACTCTCCTTATATACAATCCTTCTCCTAAGTATGTCAACTTTACAGCATCTCTTGAAAAATCTGCAGTCTTTTCTTTGCTACTGCTACTACAATGATTCAAAATTTTATCACGTCATGCTTCAACATTTTCAATAGCCTACTGGTAGATCTATGTGGCTCAAGTCTCTCCATACTCCAGTACATCCTCCTATTCAGCTACCAAAGTGATTTTGCTAAAGCACAGGTCTGACTATGTCACCCTCTACTCAATAAGTTTATAATTCCCTATCATCCCCCAGATCTAAGACAAAATATTTCATGACTAAAAATATTTTATATTCTTTAATCAACTATTCTTTCCAGTCTTGTTGCTCCTTATCTCCTTACAGTTTTACAAAGAAAGCATTCTTTTCAACTTTAAGCATTTTATTCCCCTTAAAGCATTATTCCCTTTGCTTGGAATGCTTTCTTTTTTGTCTCAATATCTAACTTCCTTGATTTCCTTTAAGTCCCAAATAAAGCCCAATTTCCTGCAGGAAACCTTTCACAACTAATATCTCTTAGTTCTATTACTTTTCCCTTATTAATCATTTCCTATTTATGCTGCATAAAACTTGTTCATACACATTAGTTTACTTGTTGTCTTTCCTATTAGAGTAAGAGCTTCTTGAGGACAAGAACTATCTTTTTCCTTCTTTTGTATCCCTAGTGCTTAGGATTGTATCTGTTTCATAAAAGGTCATTAATAAAAGCTTATTGGCTGGCTGATTCCAACTTTTAATTTCTAATTCATGGAATCCAGAAACTGTTACAGTTTTGTTTACATATTCTATTGCTTAGGATTTTTTGCTACAAATTTTTATATTAGGGGGCTCTTCCATATCATTTTTGCTTTTATACTTATTTAATGTATTTAAAGGAGAGAGATTTTAGTTCTTTAGTGCCACATAGAATACAAATTAGAACATCAATTCTTAATGTTTAAACTAAGATGAGCTATAACTTCTTTCACTTTTTAATTAAACACAGTACATAGACTGGTAGTTCTGGAATCAGGAAAACCCATTTTATTGAGTGCACTTGTGGTCTCAGATATTAACTATCTATGTGATCCTGAGCAAGTCATTTAACCCCATTTGCCCCAGTTTCCTCATTTGTTATTTAAGCTGGAGAAGAAAATGGCATTTTATTTGGTATCTTTGAAAGAAAAATCCAAATGCAGTCACAAAAAAATCAGACTTGACTGAAAATGACTGAATAACAAGAAAGTGTATAGATTCCATTAATGACATAAATCAATATTTGAAATGTAAATTTTAAGGCAGAAATTTTTCCCAAGATATGTTAGATGTAATTCAAAAAGAAAGATTGCATCAATAGAAGACAAAAAAGAATGTTTATTTAATATAACACTCTGTATCATCATTATATATGCACATATGCATTTGCTTATGATAGAGCTATATGTATGTGTATATATGTACAAATCTGCATATATATCTATAGATAACTTAAATGTATCTACATTAATATGAATATATATACACACACTATATATATACATATACATATGCATATATACATATATGCATATGTATATGTATATATATATATATATGTGTGTGTGTGTGTGTGTGTGTGTGTGTGTGCAAGTGTATAGGCCCATGATATATTTACATGTGAACACACATAGACAGATATACATAAGTATAAATATCTTTGTGTATATGTATGTTTGAATATATGGTGATTGAAAATGGGTGCCTGGCATGATGTGATGGATAGTGTTAGCTCTGGAGTCTGAAGGATCTGAGTTAAAATCTAGCTTCGTATATTTACCAGCTGTTTTACTCTGAGCAGGTTATACAACTTATATTTGCCTCAGTTCATCATCTATAAAATGAGGTGGAGAAAGAATTTAAAAATACTACAGAATCTTTTCTAGGAAAACTTCAAATAAGATCACAAACACTCACATAGAGCTGAATATAATGAAATTCTATCACAGAATGAAAGCAACTGAAAATAATAATAATAATAAAAAAATCTTAAATGGATCACAATCCATCAATAGGCAAGGGAATAAGAGTTTGTATATCACCTACTATGTGGCAAGCACTGTTTATGAGCTTTACAAATATTATATTAATTTCATCTTCACAAAAATCCTGTGTGGTAGATTCATTCTGTTAATCTTCTTATATAGATGGGAAAATGAGGCAAACAGAGGATAAGTGATCTGACCATCATGATAGAGCTAATTGGTATCTGCTGATAGATTTGATCTCTAATCTTTCCAAATAAGGGGCTAGAACTCTATCCACTGCACCCCTAGGTATCTTAAATGACCTCTTTTACTTTCTCTCCACTGATGACACCTGCACTCCCAACTTTGTATTTTTTAGCAATTCAGAGAAAAGAAAAGGAGAGGGAAAAATGTGGTACAGAGAAAAAAGGAGTAGGATAAGAAAAGCTTCACTGTATAAACTAAATGTGGAAACTTTACCAGAAATGTTAGGGAAAGCTGCCATTCTGTTCTTTTTTGCTGTGGAATATTCCACTGCTTCTCTCTCTTTTTACTTTTACATCATGTTTATTTCCCTAGAGTGATCTTTCCATAAAATAATGGATTAAAAGGCAGCTAGGTGGCACAGTGAATAGAGCACTATCCCTGAAATCAGAAGGACCCAAGTTCAAATCTGGCCTCTGACACTTAACACTTCTTAGCTGTGTGACTCTGGGCAAGTCACTTAGCCCCAATTACCTCAGGTGAAAAAAAGAAAAAAAAAAAAGATAATGGATTAAAAGAAATGATAACATAGGGTATAAAGGAGATTTAAAAGATAAATGATAGCTATCTTCAGGTATTTTAAGGATTGTCATGTGGAAGATGGATTAAGAGGTTCTACTTAGTTATGAGAGAAATTCTAAGAGAAAAAAAAATTCATCTTAATAAAACAAACAAAAAAACAAAACTCATAATTACAGATGTCTAAAGATCAAATGGCCTACCTTGGGAGATGGTGGACTGGAGGGCTTCAGGCAATGGCTGCTTGGTTTATGAATAGTTTTGTTTCAGCATGAATTCTGACTCAAATCTAGGATGGACTTGCCAAACTTTAACATTCATTCCAAGGCTAAGATTCTGTGTTTCAGTTCCTTAACTTTTTTAAAGTTTTATTGGAATTTAAATATTGCTTTTATGCACATTTTGATTTAAAGATATTGTAAAAATCTACCCAATCAATAAAACCTTGAATTTGAATGTCTTACTACTTACAAAGTAATATAAATTTTATCTTTCAAAGAAGTTTGTAAGATAAATAGTGAAGTTACTAATATCTTCATTTTATATATGAAGTATTGGAGGCTCAAAGAAATTATCACTTGACCAGGATCACATAGCAAATAATCAATAAAAAATAATTAATAATAGTAAACTTTCTGAACATACTTTATCTTTGTATCCTCAATATTTTGTACAAAGTACTTTGTAGTGATTTGAACTGTTGAATTTTGACTTTCCCTACTCTTTACCTTATCTCTCAATTAACCATGATAACTATTTCTCTTGAATTTCTACAGCAGAATCTCAGCTGATTCATATACTTGAAGAGCTGAAGGATGATTTTTTTTTCTCTTTCTTCCCCCCACCCCAAAAACATAGAGCTGGTGATCATGGTAGGGATGTTAGTAGTGAAAATAGTAGTAGTAATAATAGTAGTCTTCATAACTATAGTCCTAGTCATATAACCACTGCCACCAGTGCTTTTCCATGTTCAATCTGTAGGCTGTACCAAGAGTTATAAGGCTGAATTAGAACCAACCCAGCTTTAGCCTTTGATTTTGGAGGCTATGGTGACTATGTAAGATCTCTGTTTTTAATTAACCTTAAATTATAATAGGTGTTCTTAACATTTTTGCTGTCACATGCTCCTTTGGCAGTCTGGTAAAGCCTATGAAATTATTATAATGTTTTGTTGGCTATGTTAAAAATCAAAGGAGAGGGGCAGCTAGGTGGTGCAGTGGATAGAGCACCAGCCTTGAATTCAAGAGGACCTGAGTTCAAATCTAGTCTCAGACACTAAACACTTCCTAGCTGTGTGACCCTGGGCAAGTCACTTAACCCCAGCCTCAGGGAAAAAAAAAAAAAGAAAGAAAGAAAGAAAAAAAAATCAAAGGAGAAACTAAATTCTACTTAGTTTTCAATGTAAACAAATTTGCATGTTGTCATTCATCCAATATCAAAGCCACCTAAAAATCTATTTATAGACTGTTGCAGATTCATATATCCAGTTAAGATTTCCTGTTATAAAGCTAGAGACTATTGTTTTGATATTTTAATTCTCTATATTAATATGGAATGAAATCAGGAGAAAGGAAAAAGGTTAACAGTTTTTTTTTTGTTTGTTTTTGTTTTTGTTTTTGTTTGTTTGTTTGTTTTTTTAATAGTACTAGTTTGAGCCCTAGGACATAGCTTTTCAGCACCTCAATAGTATCAATGGAATTCTCATACAAGGATAGATAGACATGGAGACTGTTTTCTAATTTAATTACTTATTATAATTTTCTACTGTTAAAGTTGGCACTGTAACATAGCCCCAAAATCCAGAGAGAAGAAATAAATCTCTCTAGATTTCATGAGTATTCTATAAATAACCAATAACAAAATGAGAGAAAACAAGAGTTTGGAGCTAGGAGTTGCAATAGAGATTGGCAAAGTAATAAGCAGATTAAAATATAATCAGTAAAATAAGTAAAAACAAATGCAAGGGTCAGCGAATGTGCAATTCAATTAACTAACTTTAAGGGAAAACTTATAGCAGTGTTGAGTTTTGAAAATTAATCAAATTTTCTTTGCAAATGAAAAGAAAATTTCTTAAAATGACAATGAAACCATCCATATGTAAGAAAAAGCACTTAGTTCTCTTATAGTTCATAGCAAATGAGATTTATGCACTTTATGAAAGTATTGAAAAATAGTTGTAGTAGTTGACAGGTGACAGTAGAACATGACATGTTAATATGATGTGAATTTTCCAATGAATGTCAAAACAAATCTTTGAGTAAAGATGTTTTAGATGTCAAAGGCATAGCAATAATAAGCTCATGTTGAATAGGATCTAGGATTTGTCATGCAATTACTCTACTCATGCCATTTGAAGAACTATAAGCATGATTTTCCACCAAGCAAAATTAGAAAGTAAATATAAAATAAAAAGGAAGCAGCAGATGAGCACATTAAGAATAATGGAAACACAAAAAAGAAATATTAGCATTACATAGACTTGCATATAAGTTGATCAACTTAAATATATTGAAGATATAAAAAGTATATGGCTGGTGATCAAAGAAAATACTTTGGGGGCAATTAAGTACAAATAAATTATTTCATTATTAATATAGTACCTCAGATTTGTATTTTAGCATTTCTAACTTTTCAGTATTTTTATTTTATTTTACAGAACCAAAGTAATTATTATAATTATAACTTTCCTTTTAGATAAAAAAAAAAAAAAAATTTGTGGCATATAGAAATTGAATTTAAAAAGATAACAATAGGGTTTGTGACTTGTTTGCTTCTTTAATGTTCTATCCATTTACTCAAATTGCCAAAATATTACTGGACAAAAGGTAAGAAAAGATGGAAAATGTTATTTTTGTCAGCTGTCTAGCAACGATTTTACATATAACATTAAACTTGGCATAAGGAAGAGCTGAGTTTAAATCTCACTTTAGATAGTCACTAGCATGTGAAAATAGATGTCACTTAAGCCTTGTCTTCCTCAGTTTCTTATCTGTTAAATGAAGATGATAATAGTACCCATCACCAATGGTTATTCTGAGGATTAAATGAATTAATATTCATTAATTAGTTTACTAGAAAGTATAAAACATTCTATAAGTGTTAGATATTATCAAAATACTGTAATTTCTACAATACCAGAAAACTATAATATACAAATTTAATTCTGCTAATTTATTTAATATTTGTGTCAGCCTTTTATCCATGTAATCACATCTCTTTTTTGAAATTTCTGAGACACTTTATTTTGTAACAATGCCATTTAAATTTCAAAACTTCCTTCTGTTGACAAATTAATTTCCAATAAAATTTTGTATTTTCTTCCAAGAGCTAAATAAATTATTTTCAAATTGACTGATTAATTATTGAGACAAATTGTAATTTATCTAGCCATGCTTTACACTCAGAACTTATAAATACAATCGTAGATGTGCAAACATTCACGTAAATAATGAAAGTCACAGAATGATCATGAGGGGCAAGATATAGAGATCTCGTGAGCCTGTTAAAATACCTTATTGATATGCAACCAAAATTTCAGAGGTGAAGTTAATTAAAGAAGTTGTGAAAGATTATATAACTACATGAATATAGTTTCTATTTCATTTGCTTGCATTCTAGGTCAACATATATTTCCTACAGAATTTATCAAGTACAGAAACTATATATCAAAAATTTTTCCCCTTAGATTATAGCCACAAAATTAATACAAAATGTAATGGTCATTGTTGCCCTTAATAACAGGAACATTCTAAAAAATGTAAAAAGCACAATGTTATTTATGTTTGCCTTTACTTTAAATATATTTAAATAAATATATAGTTTAAAAAGGTAAAATAAAAGTGATTTCTAATGACTGAAAAGGAGAAAGAAGACTAAATCTATAAAACAAAATTCATAATTTAAAAAAACATATCTTTGTCAACAAATCCCAAATGTATACACAGAGTGAGACATGATTGAAATAACTGAATAGCAACAAATGTGGAGGACTTTGTTTAAAAACAAAAGGCAAGAATACTGTTCCTGTACTCAAGGAACTCACATTCTAATGGAGACAATATTGTAACTAATTAAACAAACACATGATATTTATGAATAAACTTGGGTAACCTCTGTAGTAAGTCAGCAGGGAGAACCAGATAGGTCTCACACAGAAAGTATAATCTATAGTGAAGAAGCTAAGGAATATAAAACACATAGATTAACAGAGTGATAAGCACAGAGAACATCTTGTACAAACTCAAAAAGTCAGAAGTTTCAGTGTTGTGTAGGAAGTACAGTAAGAAGGCTCCTATAGTTAGATATAATATCTGGAAGGTTTGAAGCATAAGAGAATGCAAAACTTCAAGGGAGAAAAATACAAGAAAAGGATTATCATGGACACTCATCTACAAATCAGTGATGATTGAAGAAAGTAAGAGGTAGATTCTGTAAACTGAAGAAAGGCTTTGGCCCCAATTTGTCATTTTTACTCTATTTTTCCCCCCCTAAGGCTGGGGTTAAGTGACTTGCCCAGGGTCCACACAGCTAGGAAGTGTTAAGTATCTGAGATCAGATTTGAACTCAGGTCCTCCTGAATTCAGGGCTGGCGCTCTATCCACCACGCCACCTAGCTGCCCCCCTGTCATTCTTACTCTAATGTACTCTTTCAGTGTCACAAGTAATATATTTTGTTTTTTGTGGCTTCATTTCAGTTGTATTCAATTTTTCCTAAAGTCATTAGGGATTTTCTTGCCAAAGATCCTGGAGTGATTTACTATTTCCTTTTCCAGCTCATTTTTACAGATGAAGAAACTGAGACAATTAAATGACTTGTCCAGGGTCATATAGCTAGCCAACTTCACATTTGAACTGGGGACCTCCTGGCTCTCATTCTATACCACCTATAGCCATCTACTTTTCCTAGACTCTGTATATCTATGGCTGAGGACAAAAGCATGGAACTAATATCAGTTGCTGTAAATAACTACTAAGCTCCCCTAATTCAATCAGGTATTCATTAGAGCTTATCTTTGCCACATCATTTGCATTCAAACTATGGTCCACCCTTTGTAATCTCATCAGGTTGAATGCAGACCTTCTAAATTTTATCCAGGACATCTTTGATCCAGGATCCCTCTCATATAAGCATTGATTTAAATTAATATCATTTTAAAAGACACCTCATATTTCCATCAATGTATTAAATGTGAAATTTCATATACACTTTTTCTTTTTTATTTAGTCTATTAAGAGCATACAATGCATCCCATCTTAATCATCTTTCTCAACTATATTCCCCTTTTCTTTCCTCCAAAATATCTTTTAGGGTTCTTCTATTCCCCAGCTTCTCCCTTACTTAATGTAAAATTCCTAATAACTCAGGAATGTAGTGAAAAATAAGAAACTGTTGGATCAAAAACTTGTAATATTTAACAGTTGAAAGGGATCATAGAGGTCATCTTGTCCAATCCATAAAAATAATTTCCATTTATAACAGATAACAATCAATCCTCTAGCTCCTTTTCAATTACTCCAAGAAATGGGAACCCACCAACCCTCAAGGCAGCCTTATGCCTCTAATTGCTATATTCTCACATAAAGCTAGAATTAATTACTTTGAAAGTAGCATGTTACTCTGGATCTGCACTCTTTGAGGACAAACAAAAAGGCATCATGTTTTATCTCCACTTGCATATTCTCTTTTCCAGAATAAAAAAGACACATTCTTTTGGTTGATCTCCTCTATGTCATGATTTAATCTTATGGGTGCCCCTTTTGGACTTCTTTAGTCTGTCAATGACTTCCCTAAACCATGGTATCCGAACAGATCACAGTAGTCCAAATTAGATCTGCTCAAAGTAGAATTGTTGCTTGTCTGATACTTGAAGAGGACCAAAGACATTACAGGTGATTTCTAGACTTGTGTATGAATAGGATTTAAGGGAGAAAGTGACACAAATTTCTCAGCTTCACTTTTTATCCAAAATTATTGAACTCCAATGCTAACATAAACTTTAAGAAAATTGGTATCAGTCTTGGATATAATGGATGATTTGGCAGCTTTGATATTTGACCTTTAAGCACTCTACAGCATCTGTTTAATTGCCTTCATGATTATTGGAACAAATTATTTTCATCTGCCCTTTCCACCAGGTCTTTACATTCTTGGGCTAGACATTCTCCAAATTAACAAATAGATTTGAAACTTGTCAGTTGCCCTCAAGCTGGTTTATTCTATCTACTGAGAGAGTTTTACAGGTGTGTGCCTACTGCAAATACCATAGCTTCTTAAACCCACAAGTGAGAGTTCAGATAGTGGTAGATGCCCTGAAAAAAGCTTATCAAACCCTCATACTAAATGTACTAATTATCCCTGAATACTCCATATATCACTTAAGATAAAGCATCATATTTTCCTAGAATTTATGCTTTTCTTAATATAGTCTAAGATCTTATCTCTATACATAAGTCCTATAGCTCCCAATTCCCCTGGAATTTTTTATTTTGTTCTTCCAATTTCTGGAGGAGAACACAAAAGGAGTTTGGTAAAATTTCTTTCTTATTTGCTCATAATTTCAAAGATATGCAGCAAGTCAAGTATGTCAATTTGGAGAGGGAAAAAAAAAGAAGATTTGGGAGAAAAAAAGCTCAATTAATTTAAATATAAATAAATTATAATAAAGCAGATTAATTACTATGATCTCAGGTAAGTCACTATTTCTTCAAAAGCAACAGTAGGGGATGGAATTGATTATTTTTTAAGATTTACAGATCATCTATGCTTCGTTATTTCTATATGTTCATATAGAAAGAAAAAGTTATCTTGGCTCACTGAGGTTTGTTTATAATAGAAAATATTTACAAGATTTTTTTTTTTTTTTTTTTTTGGGTAGGGAGTGGAATATGCATGGCTCCTTCCTCCCTTTAGGTGGAGCTTGCTTTTCCTCATGATAGAGTTTACAAAACACAGACATAAGAGGAAATAAAAATTCAAAGATACATGAATTTATGTTCTTATGTGTCTGAAACAAAAAAAAATAA
Organism: Sminthopsis crassicaudata; assembly: GCF_048593235.1. Taxonomy (NCBI): domain Eukaryota; kingdom Metazoa; phylum Chordata; class Mammalia; order Dasyuromorphia; family Dasyuridae; genus Sminthopsis; species Sminthopsis crassicaudata. Next base: position 307,358,661 of record NC_133617.1, on the reverse strand, counting down.
TTTAATGTCAAAGAGACAATATCAGTATTTTCTTTGAAAAGAAAAAAAAAATAGGATAAATGCATCAAAATCAGAAAGAATAAAGAACCTAGGTGAGATGATTAATGTTATAAAAAAGAAAAAGAACTGGGACCCAGAAAAATAATAAGAGATTTGCCTTTGGATACAGGGACAGAGCAAATATTTGGACTGAGAACTCTCTATTCCAACTCCAACATATCCTATGACTTTTGAATGAAAAACAATTTGGAAAACATTACCATTGTCTCCCTCATTTCAAGGTGCAGCATTTAGTCATAAAAAAGACTAAATAATAAACTTGAATCTGAGCTATCTTGACACATCAAATGATGTTTACATTCTCTCATTCCATCGGATTTGTCCACCTTAGGTGATGTTCATCTAAATAAATGACTGTTTACATGGCACTGAGTACATGACAAATGCTATTGGCTTGAAGACCAACCTTGAGGCTTCCATTTATTGGTGGGTCATGACTTGTTTCTGATTCTACCTTTGTAGCTTTACATATTCTTTACAAAGAAACTTCTCTGTACTCAGAACAGTTAACCACAGCATCCTGTCATACCATCTGGTTTTACTGTTTGATCTTCCTGCTATCATTGGAACAAGTTTTGAATCAAATGTTTATTGGGCTCTGTATGAGATTGTTAATGAGAAATGTTACATTTTCAGCTCAGCTTATCTATTTCATATTATGCCTCAGGGTTGTTTCAGATTCCATGTTCTTCTGTCTCTCTGTGTTACCCCAGAGCATGAATATCTTTTAGTTTAGTTTTTTTTTTTTAATCCAATTGAAACAGGTATGCATGCAACATGCAAATATATTTGAAACTGTTTATATTTAATATTAATATAGTCCTGTTTTTTTCTTCTTTTGTAGTACAATTCAGGATGTCTAGTTATTTGATAATATGCTCTGGTAAAAATGATTTCCATTCCCCCTATTATTAGACATTTTTTTTTTTCCCATTTTACTTGGCTGTTTGAATGAATTATAGGTGTCTTAAAGAAGCAAATTCACTGATTTTAACTTTGTTTCTTAACAAATATTCTTTATATCTGTGAAGTATATTTTTTAACAGACAGATTTTAGCAATGCTGATAAATTTCTGATTGTGATGAATAGGTAAAAATTAGACTAAGGAGAAAAACATTGACTAAGAAAGAAATCTTAGAGATTATGTGTGGTATGGAAATGGTGAGGGGTCACCATTTAATAAAAAAAGCTGGAGAGAGAGCTCTAGAGAAAAGAAAAGTTTATTGTACATTCTCGAGAGAAGGGCTTCCCACCCTTCGAGTAGACAATCTAAGAGAGGAAGCACCTCCTGTGGGCAGGACAGCACCTTTAATCCCTAAAGCAAAAACGCCCCCTCCCACCACTGACCCTCATCCTCATTGGCTGAGAGTCTTACATTCTAAACGCGAGATCAACCCATGAAATTGAACTTGACCAATAAGTACATAGTTGCCCATATTTGGATGAAATAGGGAGATGATATCATAGGAGGGGAAGGCAATGCCCTTTGCTGGAACTTCAGAGTCCTTCAGGCCTACTCAAACTCTGAAGTAGGTGAAGCCTTACTCTATTTTCACAACTGTCTTGAAAGATCTCACCTCATCTCATTCAATTACATCACAATCCAAATAAGTCATAATTCAAAGCAGCTAGTGATATTTTAGAAGTTACCTTAGTACATGATGCTTTTGACATTTAGCATGAAAATAATTGTATTTACAAAGAAAAACTAGAAACTTGGTACTACGTAATAAACTTGAACTACGTAATAAAAGTAAAGATTTTATAGAGTATTATAAAGCTATAATACCTAATAAATTTTGTGTTCTGACAATGTGATTAGTCAACAAGCACTTATTATACATTTATTATGTGCTATTATTTGAGTATACAAGAACTCCCTGAGGAGTATACATATTAATAACTTGGGTTTCATGCTAGATAAGGAGGGTAATACTAAGTACAGTTTTATATATATTATCTAAACCCTATATTTTGAGATCAGGGATGAATTGTGATAGGTATATAAATTATAAAAATATATATATACATATATATATATATATATATATATATATATATATATATATATATATATATATATATATATAATTAACTATATGCCAGGCTTCTGAAAAATACTGGAGTCAAATATAAAGACAAACAAGTAAGATACACCTTGACCCTTAATAAACTTGATTTATAACAGAGGAAGAGAACACATGCAGGATGTAAGAAAGGAAGGAAAGAGGGAGACTAGTCACATTTAGACATGATAAGACTAATGTCAGGAACAGTCATGAAGTATTTAGATTTTGCTAATCTTTGTTCAGTTGTTTCAGTCATGTGCCTGACATTTTGTGATCACATTTATAGTTTTTTTTTTTTTTTTTTTTTGGGGGGGGGGCAGAAATAATGGAGTAGTCCTCCATTTGCCATACAGTTCATTTTTACAAATGACCAATTTAGGCAAACAAGGTAAAGTGACTTGCCCAGGAGCAGAGAGTAATTGTCTTGAGGCCAGAATTAAATTCAGGATGATAAGACTCTATCCACTCTAGCCTCTTGCTAGGTAAGGTTAATCCTCTCCTATTAAACCCAGGAGACCTGAAGAGAGAGTCCAAGTTTCTGGTGGAGTGGATATAACTGTGGCATAGAGAGTCTGAGCAGGGATAAATGGATAGTGTTTTATATATAGGTCTGAATACCAGACAGAAGAGCCTAAAGACTTGGTTCTTCTCAGAGGTTCAGTGATCCAAACCAATCCTAATAGACTTTGGACAGAAAATGCCATCTGCATCCAGAAAAAGAACTAAAGAAACTGAGTGTGGTTCAACATGTTCTATATTCATATATTTTTCCTGTTTTTTTTTTTTTTTTCTCTCTCCCATGGTTTTTTCCCTTCTGCTCTAATTTTTCTCTCCCAATATGATTCATAAAGCAATGTATGTTAAAAAAGAAATTTAAAACCTACACATGCAAAGAGGCAGACAACTGAAAAATTACCGATTAACAAAGAAGAACCAGACACAGAAAGTAGAGTAGATTTTTAAAAAAAATATTCCAACAAAGTATACAAAATCCCAGGAATAAAAATTCTATTGGATCATTTAGGCCCAGTGTGTGTGTGTGTGTGTGTGTGTGTGTGTGTGTGTGTGTGTTTGTTGTAAACACACATATAAACACACACACACATATATGTATGTGTCTATATTATCATATTAGAAACAAAAGGAACTTACATGAATGCATAAGGAATGTATTCATTAACTTAAGTTTTTAAAAAATTGATAAATATCTTAATAATTTATATATTTTTATTTGAATTTTTAAATGTCACTTTGTAAAACTTCTCATGATAAATTTTTGACCAAGTTGGGAGATATAGATACAGGTAAATTAAGAAAGAGTTATGTTATCAAGTATGATGAATTATGATTAATTAAAAAATGAGTCAATCCTAAAGGAAATATGCAATGGACCCCTTAATCTATCAAATGGTTCCTGACCTATGTAATGGGTCAGTGGGGTGGAACTAATGGAGTATTTAAGACAGTGGTCCTCAAACTTTTTAAATAGGGGGACAGTTCACTGTCCCTCAGATTGTTGGAGGGCTGGACTATAGTAAAAACAAAAACTCACACTCTGTCTTGCCCCTCAGCATGTGGCCTGTGACCCGTAGTTTTGAGAATCCCTGATTTAAGAGGTATATTTGGTCCAAATTTTATTTTAAATTGTTATTAATGACTTAAAATAAATAACTGTTGCCTTCCTTCAACAAGTATTTTTTAAATGACTGAAGAAAGGGGCTTAATCAAGGGAAATACCTACACAATATTTATACAAATCTTATAGAGAAACCAATTACTTAATAGGATGCAAAGACATGAACATAAAAAGCTATAATATGAAGAGGGGTGATGTAAGTACAAAATATTGATACAAAGTAATATGAAACATTTGAAAATAATGATAATTTTTATCTGGGTGGCAGAGGAGCAGATGGTCATCAGAAGGTTTATGGAAAATTATATGGAAGGTAGTATCTATATTTGGAATTGAAGGAATAGTGTTAAGGAAGGATTAAACAGTTATAGATACTGAGAGGGACGTTCTGTCATTTAAGGATTGTGACAAGTAGAAAAAAATGGGCAATAGATCAGGATCCAGAAAAATGTCATTGTAATCTCCTAAATCACTTCATAGGTCATTTAGTCCTGTTTACATGTGAACAAAAATCCCCTAAAAAACACATCCCATTCTTAAGTATTAATATATTTATTCAATTTTGTTTCTATACTTTCAGTAAGAAAGAACCTGTTTCTTTTAAAAGAAGTTTAGTGTAGCTTGGAATAGAGCTAATTAATGTGTCATTTAGCTTTACCATAATCATGTCAGTAATTTCAAAAGTTTCTGATCCTTCTCCTGTTAATGCCTTATGGAGCCAAGAACCAATTTTCATACAGCACAATAACAAACATTTGTAACACTAAGGTTGTCCTGTTCTGGTCACTCTCTAGATTACTAATACTTTGGCTAGAACAAAGAGTTCTGGAATGTGAGAACTCTGAACAGGAGTTTAGAGTCAGGTTTTTGTCCTTGGTGTCCTTATTTTTCTTTAGCCACTGATTTATTTTGATTGCTCTGATCCACCTATTTCTTCTTATAGAAGAGAGACTAAATGATAGGACAAGTAATTCTTATTATGTTCTGTTTGTTGTATTTATATGAATATTTTCATTTCTAAAAATGTAATTAGAACATCAATTTTTTGGGAAAAAAAAAGATCGTTGGCATAGATTAAGAAGAAAAGATAGGGGACAAGAGCCAAGATGACAGAGTGTAGTAAGTCTTTGTCTAAGCTTTTCCTGGCTTTCCTCAAATCAACACCAAAGCAAGCCTCTGAACTGGTATTGAAATGACAGGACCTACAAATGTTTGGAGTATAGCAAACCCCTATCAGAAGATAGTTTGGAAGAACTTCAGGAAAAGTGTGTTTTAATAGAGCAAGGGATGATGCAGCCTAGCACAGCTGCAACACAGTTCAGGGAGACTCAAGGCAGAGAAGTGTCTCTGCATGCAGGGGGAAACCACCAGGAGGCTCTTACCCAAAATACAGCAGCATTGGCTGATCTGTTATAGTTCAGCAGACTGGATATGAGACATCTAACACAAATATAAAAAGCAAATAGGTGAGGCCCTGAACCCCAGGATAATGTGGGACTTGCACATGCCCATCCAGCACAGGAGAGAAACAAGCACCACTGATCCCAGGGCAGAGTGTAACTTCCGCTGCCTTCTCTTTTGCCCTAAAAGCAGAGCTCAATCTTAAAAACAAGAGTTCTGATCATAGATCATAGATAGATTTTATGAAGACAAGGAAGAAAAGTCCTCAAACATTCAAGACACAGAAACAAAACATCTGCAATTGAAGCCCCAAAGTTGGTCTCTATCTCACAAGGCTCCCTTGGAATAATTCAAGAAGGATTCTTATAAAAAAGAGTTAGAAGAACAATTGGGGAAAAGAAATGAGAACTTTGCAGGAGAGTTTGGAAAAAGAAATATAGAAACTATAGAAACAATCTGAAGAAAATTCCTTGAAAATATATTTAGTGAAATGGAAAAAAAACATATAAATCTTTACAAACTAGATTTAATGAAGTGGGAAAAAAACAACAACTTGAAAAATAGAAATTGTGATAAGGAAAAAAATCAACTAAACAATACCTGTAAAAGTTCAATTGGTCAAATAAAAAAGGAGTTAAAAACTAATGAAAGAATAATTCACTAATAATTAGAATTGAAAAAAAAAATGAAAGTGAATGACTCAATGAGATATCAATTAACAGCCAAACAAAACAAAACAAAACAAAACAAAAAAAAAAAAAAAAAGAAAAAGAAAAAATAGAAGAAAATATAAAATACTTCATTGGAAAATAACTGACCTGGAAAATAGATCAAGGAGAATCAATCTAAGAATTATTGCATAACGTAGAAAACACGATTAAAAAAAAAAAAAAAAAAAAAAGTCTTGACCACATATTTCGAGAAATCATCAAGGAAAACTACCCTGGTGTCGTAGATCTAGAGGATAAACTAGACATTAAAAGAGTCCTCCTAAAAGAAAAAGGAAAATAAAAACTCCATGGTATATTGTAGCTAAATTTCTGAATTATAATATCAGGGAACTAATACTGCAAGCAGCCAGAAAGAAACAATTCAGATACTGAGTAACCTTCATCTGGATTGTCCAAGATCTAGCAGATTCTACTTAAAAAAAAAAAAAAAAAAAAAAAAAAAAAAAAAAAAAAAGGGCCTCAAAAATAATATTCCAAAGGACACAGGAGCTGGAATTCCAGCCAAGAATCAACTATCTAACAAAATTAAGCATTATTTTTCAGAGAGAAAAATGGACAGTCAATGAAATAGGTGAATTTCACTTATTTTTAGATGCAAAAACAAGAGCTGAAGAGAAAATTTGATCTTTAAATACAGAAATCAAGAGAAGCTTTAAAAAGGTAACAAAAAGTAAAGAAAAAAAACCTTTCTTTTAAAAGCTAAAAAAGTTTACATCCTTATATGGGAAGATGATATTAAATTTTTGGGAACTGTATCTTGGTTAGGTGTTAGATTCTTACTAAGTGCTAATGAGATAATGAGATGATAGGTTCTTACTAAGTGCTAAGTCGGTACTTAACAATTCTCTAGTTCCAGCCTTTAGGGGAGTTTTACCCCTATGAACTTCTGGTGAGGAGCTTACATGTTTAGGAGGAGCAAGTTCATTGGTAGAAGTAATCTTCCCACAAGCACTTGCATTATCCCATGCCCATTCTCTGGGAGGATAAAAGAGGGCAGCACTCCAGAGATTAAGAGTCTTGTCTGAGCCAGATTTGGGGTGGCTCTCTGGAGGAAGAAGGAGTCTCTACTCAAGGTCAGAGTTGGCAGCAGTTGAGACAGCTGATCTCCTCCCAGAAAGTGATCAGCAGTTTCTGGAGACAACAGCACATTACAGTTAGGGGTATATTAAGAAGGTGTAGCTATAATTTGTGATGATAAGAAATTAGAGGTGGAAAAGAGATTGTACTAATATAAGAGGATAGGGGAGATAAAAATAATTTAGTTACATCACATGAAGAGGCAAACAGACCTATTACTACTGAGAAAAAGAAAGGGTGATTAGTAACTTGTAAACCTTAATCTCATTAGATTTGGCTCAAAGAGAGAATATCAGATATCTTTAGCTTCACAGAAAAACTTATCTCATCCTATAGGGAACAAGGAGAGGAAAAGAGGAAGGAAACAAGGAGCCTAATTTAAGGGGAAATAGACGTAGAAGGGGAAAGAGTAAGAAATGGGGAGAGAGTGTAAAAGAGTTGGGCTATTAAAGGGAGGTAATGGTCAAAAACAAATTACTGGAAAGGAGGAAAAGGGGAAAGGAAAAAGAAAATATATCTTGAGTAAAAGAAGATAGTGGGATATAAAGAATTACTAATTTTAACTGTGAATATGAATGGGATGAATTCTCTTCTAAAATGGAAGCAGTTAGCAAATTGTATTAAAAGTCAGAATCCTACAGTATTTTGTTTACGAGACACATTTAAAGCAGAGTAATACATATAGAGTAGAGGTAAAAAGCTACAGCAGGATCAATTATGCTTCAGCTAAAATTAAAAAAAAAAAAAAAAAAAGGAGGGATCCTGAACCTGATCTCAAACCAAGCAAAAGCAAAAATAGATTTAAGTAAAAGAGATAAGGAAGGAAACTAGATTTTGCTAAAGGGTATCATATATAATGAAATAATATCAATAGTAAATTTATATACACCAAGTAATATAGCATCCAGATTTCTAGAGGAGAAGTTAAGAGATATACAAGAAGAAATAGACAGCACAATTATACTAATGGGGGATCTTAACCTTGCTATTTCAGAACTAGATAAGTCAAACCACAAAATAAATAAGAAAGAAGTTAAGGAAATAAACAAATTCCTAGAAAATTAAGGCATGATAGATCTTTGAAGAAAATTGAAAGGAGACAGAAAGGAATATTCTTTTCAGTGGCTCATGTAACATATAAAAAAATTACAATGTATTAGGCATCAAAATCTAAAAATCAAATGCAGAAAGAAATAGTAAATGCATTTTTTTCACATCATGTTGCAATAAAAATTACATATAATAAAGGGCTAGGGGAAAATAGACCAAAAATTAGTTGGAAACTAAATAATCTAATTCTAAAGGATGAGTGGGTGAAACAACACATCACAGAAATAATCAATAATTTCATCCAAGAGAATGGAAATAATAAGACAACATATCAAAATGTACATGATGTAGTAAAAGAAATTCTTAGGGGAAATTTTATTTCTCTAGATGCATACTTGCTTAAATAGAGAAAAAGAAGATTAATAAATTTAGCATGCAAATAAAAAAGCTAAAACAAACTAAAAGCCCCTAATTATATATCAAATTTTGATTTCTGAAAATAAATGGGAGATTAATAAAATTGGAAGTAAGAAATGCATTGAACTAATAAACCAAACCAAGAGTTTTTTGAAAACAACAACAACAACAAAATAAGTAAACCTTTAGTTAATTTGATTAGAAAAAGGAAAGAAGAAAATCAAATTGTTAGTGTTAAAAGTAAAGAGGATATTTGAGCAATAATTATGATCTATTTTTCACAACTGGCAATAAATTTAATAATCTATGTTAAATGGATGAATACTTACAAAAATATACACTTACCAGATTAACACAAAAGGAAATAAGTTACATATACCATCCCATTTTAGAAAAAGAAGTTGAACAAACTTTGAATGGAAAAATCTCCAGGGAGCCATGATGGTGGAGAAGCCAGACAGAACTTTTTAAGCGCTTTCTAATTCTCTTTCTATTTAATTCAGCCTCAGAAACAACACTTGACTGGTAAAACCCATGAATATTGGAAGTACAAAAACTTACCAGCAGAAGAGAATCTGGAATATCACCAGAAAAGGTTTGACTTGACGTGGTGGGAGTAGACCAGCACAGAGCCGGGATAGAAATGGAAGCGGGGTGTCCTCTGGGGTTGGAAGATTTACATGGAGCTCTTACCATAGCCTGACTGCTTTGCTTTGGTGGTGGAGTAGTGGACCAGCAGAGAAGTTGGAACCTAGGGTAGAGGGTACTCTGAGGGACACCAAAGCCTGAGAGGATCTGGCTGTGCCCACCCAAGACCAGAAGTAACACAGCTCTTCCTGGCATTCTGCAGCGAGGGGCTCATATTAAGGAGCAGTCACACACAGCAGGGGCACAGCGAGGGGCAGCCTCTCATCTGCACAGTGAGGGGCTCAGCTAGGGATAGTGGAATTTCCCCAGCTTGACTGCAATCCCTAGGAAGAGACACTTCCAGGGTGGTGAGGGATAGGACAACTGTGAATATTCAAAGTAGGTGTTTGTAGAGGGGCAGTGATACCTTTGCTCCTTAACCTTTAGACCAAGGTGGTCACTAATCTTCACAGTAGGGCTCTTTGCACTTACACAGCCCTTCCTGTGATACCCAGGCATACTCATTTTAGCTTGGAGCTCTTCCCAGAGCACTCCTGCAGCTCAGCCCTTTCTTGCAACTCATTGAGAGGATCTATACCCATCCTTGCTCTGCAGAGAAAGCTGATAACCTCCTTTCACTGAAGGCAGACCCTGAAGGCTTTTAAAAAAATGAATAAAAAAATAGCAGGTTTCCAACCCTGAGGAGACTAACAGCAGACAGCCTCCAGACAATACCCCAAATAACTCTCTCCTAGAAGAGACTATAAAAAAATCTAAAAAGAGAATTAGAAAAAAAAAAATGGGGAAAAGAAAGAGAAGGTATGCAAGAGAATACAAATGTCCTGAAATGTGAATTAGAAAAGGTAAACAACTTCCTGAAATGTGAATTGGAAAAAGTAAAATAGATAAACCTTTGGTAAATCTGATTAGAAAAAGGAGAGAGGAAAATCAAATTGTTAGTCTTACAAATGAAAAGGGGGAACTGTCCACCAATGAGGAGGAAATTAGAGAAATGCCAATAAATTTGATAACCTAAGTGAAATGGATGACTACCTCCCAAAATATAGGCTCCCTAGATTAACAGAAGAGGAGACAAATTGCTTAAATAGTCCCATTTCAGAAAAAAGAAATAGAACAAACTATTAATCAACTCCCCAGGAAAAAATCCCCAGGACCAGATGGATTCACAGGTGAATTCTACCAAGCATTCAAAGAACAATGAGCTCTAATGTTATATAAACTATATGAAAAAATAGAGAATGAAGGAGTACTATTAAATTCCTTTTATTAAACAGACATGGTACTGATACCCAAACCAGGTAGGTTGAAAATGGAGAAAGAAAACTATAGACCAATCTCCCTAATGAATATTGATCCTAAAATCTTAAATAAGATATTAGCAAAAAGACTCCAGAAAATCATCCCCAGGATAATACATCATGATCAAGTAGGATTTATACCAGGAATGCAGGGCTGGTTCAATATTAGGAAAACTAACAGTATAATTGGCCATATTAATATCCAAATTAACAAAAATCACATGATCATTTCAATAGATTCAGAAAAAGCATTTGATAAAATTCAACATCCATTTCTATTAAAAATACTTGAAAGTATAGGAATAAATGGACTTTTCTTTAAAATAATCAGTAGCGTCTATTTAAAACCATCAATAAGCATCCTATGTAATGGGGAAAGATTGCAACCATTCCCATTACAATCAGGGGTGAAACAAGGTTGTCCACTATCACCAATACTATTCAATATTGCATTAGAAATGATAGCTTTGGCAATAAGAGTGGAGAAAGAGATTATTAGAGTAGGTAATGAGGAAACCAAATTATCACTCTTTGCTGATGATATGAGGGTATACATAGAGAACCCAAAAGATTCAACTAAAAAAGCTATTAGAAATAATCCACATCTTTAGCAAAGTTGCAGGATACAAAATAAATCCACATAAATCATCAGCATTCTTATATGTCATTAACAGAGTCCAACAGTTAGAGTTACAGAGAGAAATTCCATTTAAAGTAACTACTGATAGTATAAAATATTTAGGAATCTATCTGACAAGGGAAAATCAGAAACTATATGAGCAAAACTACAAAACACTTTCCACACAAATTAAGTCCAATCTAACCAATTGGAAAAATATTAAGTGCTCTTGGATAGGGTGAGCAAATATAATAAAGATGACAATACTACCTAAACTAATCTATTTATTTAATGATATACCAATCAGACTCCCAAAAAAACTATTTTAATGAGCTAGAAAAAATAGCAACAAAGTTCATATGGAAAAAAAATAAAAGGTCAAGAATTTCAAGGGAAGTAATGAAAAAAAAATCAAATGAAGGTGGCCTATCTGTACCAGATCTAAAATTATATTATAAAGCAGCAGTTACCAAAATCATTTCATATTGGCTAAGAAATAGACTAGTTAATCAGTGGAATAGGTTAGGTCCAAAGGAAAATATAATCAATCACTCTAATAACCTAGCTTTTGACAAACCCAAGGATGCCAGCCTTTGGGATAAGAACTCAATGTTTGACAAAAATTGCAGGGAAAATTGGAAACTAATATGGCAGAAACTAGGATTGACCCATACTTAACACTATACACCAAGGGCAGGTCAAAATGGGTTCATTATCTAGGAATAAATAATGAGATTATAAATAATTTAGAGGAACATAGGATAGTTTACCTTTCAGACCTGTGGAAGAGAAATGAATTTATGTCCAAAGAAGAACTAGAGATCATTATTGATCACAAAGTAGAAAACTTTGATTATATCAAATTGAAAGTTTTTGTACAAACAAAATAATGCAGATAAGATTAGAAGGGAAACTATAAACTGGGAAAACATTTTTACAGTCAAAGGTTCAGATAAAGGCCTCATTTCCAAAATATATAGAGAAATGATTTATAAGAAATCAAGCCATTCTCCAATTGATAGATGGTCAAAAGATATGAACAGATATTTCTCAGATAAAGAAATTGGAACTATTTCTAATCATATGAAAAGATGCTCCAAGTTATTATCAGAGAAATGCAAATTATGACAACTCTTGTGATACCATTACACACCTATCAGATTGGCTAGAATGAAAGGGAAAGGTAATGCAGAGTGTTGGAGGGGATGTGGGAAAACAGGAACTCTGATACATTGTTGGTGGAACTGCGAATACATCCAGCCATTCTGGAGAGCAATTTGGAACTATGCTCAAAAATTTATCAAACTGCATACCCTTTGATCCAACAGTGTTGCTACTGGGTTTGTATCCCAAAGAGATCTTGAAGAAGGGAAAGGGACCTGTATGTGCAAGAATGTTTGTGGCAGCCCTCTTGTGGTGGCCAGAAACTGGAAACTACATGGATGCTCATCAATTGGAGATTGGCTGAATAAATTGTGGTATATGAATATTATGGAATATTATTGTTCTGTAAGAAATGACCAACAGGATGATTTCAGAAAGGCCTGGAGAGACTTACATGAACTGATGCTGAGAGAAATGAGCAGGACCAAGAGATCATTATATACTTCAACAACAATACTCTATGATGATCAATTCTGGTGAACGTGGCCCTCTCCAATAATGAGATAAACCAAATCAGTTCCAATAGAGCAGTAATGAACTGAACCAGCTACACTCAGCGAAAGAACTCTGGGAGATTTTCCAATCCATCTAATTTTGTCTACCTGCATTTTGGATTTCCTTCACAGGCTAAATGTACACTATTTCAAAGTCCTATTCTTTTTGTACAGCAAAACAACTATTTGTACACGTATACATATATAGTATCTAATTTATACTCTAACATATTTAATATGTATTGTTCAACCTGCCATCGAGGGGGAGGAGGGAAAAATTAGAAAAAAAAAGTTTTGGCAATTGTCAGTGTTGTAAAATTACTTATGCATATATCTGTTAAATAAAAAACTATTAAAATTTAAAAAAAAAAAAGAAAAAGAAAAAGAAAAATCTCCAGGGACAGACAGATTTACAAACAAATTTTACCAAACACTTAAAGAAGAATTAATTCCAATACTATTCAAACTATTTGGAAAAATAGGAAAAGACAGAGGTCTAGCAAATTTCTTTTATGACAAAAATATCGTCCTAATACTAAATCAGATAGGGTCAAAAGTAGAAAAAGGAAATTATAGACCAATTTCCCTCAATTTCCCTAATGAATATTGATGCAAAAATCTTAAACAAAATATTAGCAAAGTGGTTATGAAAGTCATTCCCAGGATAATACATTATGACCAATTAGGATTTATACTAGGAATGAAGGGCTGGTTCAATATAAGAAAACTATTAGCATAAATGACTATGTCAATAACCAAATTAACACAAATCAAATGATTATCTCAATAAATGCAGAAAAAAATTGACAAAATCTTACAACCATCCCTATCAAAAATATTAGGGAGTTTAGAGGAATTAGTGGAATTTTCCTTAAAATGATTGCATGTATTTAAAGCCATCAGCAAACATCATTAATAATGGGAATTAACCAGAACCATTCTCAATATGATCAGGGGCGAAACAAGGTTATTCCCATCACCATTGCTATTCAATATTATATTAGAAATATTACCTTAGAGAAGAAAAAGAAATTAAAGTAGGTAATGAGGAAACCAAATTATTGCTCCTTGCAGATGATATTATGATATACTTAGAGAATCCCAGAGAATAAACTAGAAAGAACTAACAAGTTTAGCAAATTTGCAGGATACAAAATAAATCCACATAAATGCCCTATATATATGTGCGTGTGTGTATGTGTGCATGTGTGTGTGCATGTGTGTGTGTACACATATATTGCCATATATGTTGTCTATATATTATAAAAAATGTCAAACAGCAAGTTATACAAAGAGAAACTGCATTTAAAATAATTGTAAATAATGTAAAATATTTGGAACTCTCCCAGCGAAGACAAAGTTAGGAACTATATAAATACAAAATACTTTCCACACAAATAATGTCAGTTTTAATCAACTGGAAATATATCAAGTCCTCTAGGGTTGGCTGAAAAGAAATTCGATTAAATTAATGTGCTTATTCAGTACCATACTAATCAATCTCCTTAGAAATTATTTTACAGGATTAAACAATTAACATAATTCATCTGGAACGAAAAATGTTTAAGAATTTCAAGGGAATTATTTTTAAAAATGAAAATGAACATGGTCTAGCTGTAAATGTAAAACTATATTATAAAACAGTGATCATCAAAATCAAAAGCACTGACTAAAATAGGGTAGTTGATCAGTACAATAGGTTATCTTTACAAGACACAATCGTCAGTGACAGTAGTAATATAGTGTTTAGTAAACCCAAAGAGGCCAGGTTCTAGGAAAATAAATAACTATTTGACAATTGGGAAAATTGGAAATTAGTATGGCAGAAACTAACAATTAACCATCACATAACACTATGTAACAAGATAAGGTCAAAATGGGTTTATGATTAGACATAATGAGTGTTATTATAAGAAAGTTAGAAGAACATAAGATAGTTTACCTCTCAGATCTGTGGAGAAAGAAGTAATTTGTGATCAAAGAAGAACTGGGACTCATAATTGAACATCAAATAGATAATTTTCATTATATTAAGTTAAAAATTTTTGTACAAACAAAATCAATACAGCCAAGATTAGAGGAGAAAATTAAACTAAGAATTTTTTTTAAAGCATTTTGATTAAGGCCTTATTTCTAAAATATATAGAGAATGGTTCAAATTTGCAACAATACAAGCTATTCTCCAATTGATTAATGATCAAAGGATATGACCAATTTCAAGATGAAGAAATTAAAGTTATTTTTATTATATGAAAAAATGCTCTAAATTACTATTGATTAGAAAAATGAAATTTAAGATGACTTTGAGGTATCATCACACACCTCAAGATTAGCTAAGATGACAAAAAATGATAATGATGAATATTGGAGGGAGTGTTCTGGGGAAATCTGGAATACTAATACTTTGTTAGTGGAGTTGTAAACTGATCCAGCTTTTCTGGAGAGCAATATGGAACTATGCCCAAAGGACTGTCAAACTGTGCATAACCTTAATACAATAGTATCTCTACTGGTCCTGTATCCCAAAGAGATCATAAAAAAGCAAAAGGGACACTTATACAAAAATGTTTGTAGCAGTACTTTTTGTAGTGACAAGGAAGTGGAAACTGAGTGGATGCCCATCAATTGGAGTATGACAGAAAAGCCGAGAGAGATTTACATGAATCGATGCTAAGTGAATTGAATACAACGAAGAGAACATTTTACACAGCAATAACACAATTTTACAATGATCAATTCTGATGTACATGGGTATTTCCAACAGTGAGGTGATCCAGGGTAGTTCCAATGGTTTGTAATGGAAAAAATCATTTGCGCCTAGAGAAATGACTGTGTAGAGTGAGTATGGATCACAACACAGTGTTTGTACTTTTTTTTTGTTGTTGTTTGCTTCCATTTTGTTTTCTTTCATTTTTATTTTTTGATCAGATATTTATCATGCAGCATGATGATTGTGGAAATACATATATATATATATATATATATATATATGTGTGTGTAAATATACGTATATATGTATATATACATATATATACATATATATATATGTGTATATATATATATATATATATATATATATATATGAATTGAAAAGTTTTAAAATATATTGGATTGCTTTTGATCTACAGGAGGGAGTGGAGGAAAGGGAAGGACAAAAATTTGGAACACAAGGCTTTGCAAGAATAAATGTTGAAAATAATCTATGCATATTTTTTGGGAAAAAAAAGCTTTATTAAAAAAAAGAAAAGAAAAGAAAAGAAAAGATAGCCTTGGAAACAGGAGGTCCTTGTTTCAAATCTTGCTTATGTAAATCTTTGTAAATCTCATCAAAGCACTTAATTTTTTATTTTTATTTTTTGGCAATTCTATGGAATTGAAAATACTATGATTTACAATACTTTTATTTAATAAAATATAATTTAATGTAATAAGCTCCCATATCAATGTAGTCAGAGATCTAATTTCTATCCATTTAAGTAGATATTTTACATTAAGTATAGTATATATATATATATATATCACTTTTTTTTTCTTTCATGTTGCATTAATAATTTTCTTTGAGCCATATTCACCTTTATACTCAGAAATTTTAAAATTTTAGCAAATTTTTCTCTTTTTTTGTATCTTCTACATAAGGTTTTGCATCTCTGATCCTAATTATAACACAACAGTAGCTTATGACAAGGCTATTATGCATATTGTTCAGTTGTTTTTCATTTATGCCCTACTCCTCATGATCCTCTTTGAGTTTTTCTTAGAAAAGATTGGAAAGTAATTTGCCATTTTCTTCTTCAACTCATTTTACAAATGTGGAAACTGAACCAAACAGGGTAAAGTGACTTTCCCAATTATACAACAGGTAAGTATTTGAAGACAGATTTGCAAAGAAAGATGAGTGTTCCTGATTCCAGACATAGCATTTTACCACTTTGCTGCCAATCATTATGTTGCTATACTAATTGGGTAAAGTGATAATACTGAAATAAGTATCACCTCATTTTTTTTTTAAATTACAAAAAAAAGCCTAATACAGGACTTTCTTTCCATAACTTCCCCTAACCCTATAAAAGCTACCAATGCTTAAGACACTTGAGAATTTGTAAACACAAAGGACCCAACTTGATGATTCATGGTTTTAACCCTTTGTAATGTTAGGAAGACCAAAATTAATAGATACAGCTGTAGTGTATTTAAACTTATATGGTATCATAACAAGTTCTACTTATGGTACTTATTAATTTTGAAGAGGCACAAGTTGGGGAGGAAGATCTGCTGTAGAAGTGATGAATAAAGACAGATTAGAGATAAAACAAATCAAAGTATCTATGTTATTCACTCTGTGCTTGTGTGTGTGTATGTGAGAGTGAGATAGAGAGATAGAGAGAGAAATATAGAAAGACAGACAGACCTAGAGACACACACAGAGATAAAGACAGAAAGACAGAGTCCTTTAATCTTAAAGAAAAAAAAAAAAAAAAAAAAAAAAAAACCAAAAATATTAAATACCTCATCAAGAAACAGTAAAAATAAAGGAGAGACCTGGGATCTTAGCCTAGTTGCCCTGATTCTAAATACAAAAATCTTCATTACTACACAATTTAGCAATAGGATTGTTTAGGAAAAAGAAATCCTGGATTTAGGGATGCTAATGAGGCTATAACAAATAGTCAGTCAAGAATATTATATTTAGAGCCAGAAAAAATCTGCATTGGAATCCATCAACAAGTATTCATTTATGGCATCTGAGAAACTCATTCTCCTGACTCTCTTTTTCCTCTTCAGTAAAATTAGTAAGGAGAACTAAATTGTTTCTGAGAATCTTTCTAGTTTTAAATCAATTATATTCTTAAAATATATGAACATCTCATATATACTCACACAAAACATCTTTATTGGCTTACTTTAGCCTTTATAATAAATAGCAGCTTCCATTTGTTTCAGAAAATGACATAATGTAATCATCTAAAGGCAGTTTGGTCTTTATATTTAAGTACATGCACTTTTTCTAGAAACACTGAGAATCTCAAATTTTTCTTCTTGCTTGTTTTCTCTAACCCTCTCTTCATATCTTTAAGGGAACACTCTCAGGGGCGTTTCCTAATCCTAGTTTAGTTACTTAGTTTCATATCATGTTCTCCATCAATTAAAATTCATTCAAAAAGTGAATTTTGCCAGACATAATGGCTACAAACATTTGTTCTTATAATAAAATGATTCTGGAATCTTTTCACTCACCATTTCTGTCTGAATTAATATAGAGTTTTAAGCATTTTAAAGCTCTCCATGGTGAGTCCCTGGCATTTCCACTTGATATCATTTATTCCTATACATTAGCATGTATAGCAATGAGTTGCTTCTGCTTTGTTATCCACCTTAAGGAAGTTGACAAGTATTTTTTTTTCTTATTCCAGTGGACAATAATCTTCTAGTAAAAGATGACCAATAATACATCATGTCATTTTTAAAAATCTGTTTTTAATTTTTGTTTTTCCGAGTGATTTAAATCTAATTAATTTTTATCTTTTTCCATCATTTAAAATATCTCTGTAGGATGAGATTTTCTTTTTTAAAAAATTTTTTATTTTATATATATATATATATATATTTTTTTTTTTTATAATATTATCCCTTGTATTCATTTTTCCAAATTATACCCTCCTCCCTCTACTCCTTCCCCCCGATGACAGGCAATCCCATACATTTTACATGTGTTACAATATAACCTAGATACAATACATGTGTGTAAATACCATTTTCTTGTTGCACAATAAGCATTAGATTCCGAAGGTACATGTAACCTGGGCAGACAGACATTAGTGCTAACAATTTACATTTACTTCCCAGTATTCCTTCTCTGAGTGTAGTTATTTCTGTCCATCATTGATCAACTGGAAGTGAGTTGGATCTTCTTTATGTTGGAATTTCCACTTCCTTTAGAATACATCCTCATACAGTATTGTTGTTGAAGTGTATAGTGATCTTCTGGTTCTGCTCATTTCACTCAGCATCATTTGATGTAAGTCTCTCCAAGCCTCTCTGTATTCCTCCTGCTGGTCATTTCTTACAGAGCAATAATATTCCATAACCTTCATATACCATAATTTACCCAACCATTCTCCAACTGATGGACATCCATCCATCTTCCAGTTTCTAGATACAACAAAAAGAGCTGCCACAAACATTTTGGCACATATATGTCTCTTTCCGCTCTTTAGTATTTCTTTGGGATATAAGCCCAGTAGTAGTACTGCTGGGTCAAAGGGTATGCACAGTTTGATAACTTTTTGGGCATATTTCCAAATTGTTCTCCAGAATGGTTGGATTCTTTCACAACTCCACCAACAATGTATCAGTGTCCCAGTTTTCCCACATCCCCTCCAACATTCATCATTATTTGTTCTTGTCATCTTAGCCAAACTGACAGATGTGTAGTGGTATCTCAGAGTTGTCTTAATTTGCATTTCACTGATCAGTAGTGATTTGGAATACTCTTTCATATGAGTCGATATAGTTTCAATTTCATCATCTGAGAATTGTCTGTTCATATCCTTTGACCATTTATCAATTGGAGAATGGTTTGGTTTCTTATAAATTAGGGTCAGTTCTCTATATATTTTGGAAATGAGACCTTTGTCAGAACCTTTACTTTTAAAAATATTTTCCCAATTTGTTACTTTCTTTCTAATCTTATTTGCATTAGTATTGTTTGTACAGAAAATTTTTAGTTTGATGTAATCAAAATCTTCTATTTTGTGATCAATAATGATAACTAGTTCTCCTCTGGTCATAAATTCTGTCCTCCTCCACAGGTCTGAGAGGTAGACTATTTTCTGTTTCTCTAATCTATTTATCATCTCATTCTTCATGCCTAAATCATGGACCTGTTTTTGATCTTATCTTGGTATATGGTGTTAAGTGTGGATCCATATCTAATTTCTGCCATATTAATTTCCAGTTTTCCCAACAGTTTTTTTCCAAATAATGAATTTTTATCCCTAATGTTGGTATCTTTGGGTTTGTCAAAGATTAGATTGCTATAGATGTACCCTTTTTTGTCCTTTGTATCTAATCTGTTCCACTGATCTACTGGTCTATTTCTTAACCAATACCAAATGGTTTTGGTGACTGCTGCTATATAATATAGCTTTAGATCAGGTACACTTAGACCACCTTCCTCTGAGTTTTTTTCATTAGTTCCCTTTCAATTCTCGACCTTTTATTCTTCCATATGAATTTTGTTGTTCTTCTTTTTCTAAGTCACTAAAATAGTTTCTTGGGAGTCTGATTGGTATAGCACTAAATAAATAGATTAGTTTCGGGAGTATTGTCATCTTTATTATATTCGCTCGGCCTATCCAAGAGCACTGAATGTCTTTCCAATTATTTAAATCTGACTTTATTTTTGTGGCAAGTGTTTTGTAATTTTTCTCATATAATTCCTGACTATTCTTTGGTAGATGGATTCCCAAATACTTTATACTCTCAACATTTGTTTGGAATGGAATTTCTCTTTTTGTCTCTTGCTGTTGCAATTTGTTGGTGATATATAAAAATGCTGAGGATTTATGTGGATTTAGTTTGTATCCTGCCACTTTGCTAAAATTCTGAATTATTTCTAATAGCTTTTTAGCAGAGTCTTTGGCTTCTCTAAGTATACCATCATGTTATCTGCAAAGAGTGATAGTTTGATTTCCTCATTTCCTACTCTAATTCCTTGAATCTCTTTCTCGGCTCTTATTGCCAAGCCTAGTGTTTCTAGTACTATATTGAATAGTAATGGTGATACTGGACAACCTTGTTTCACTCCTGATCTTACTGGGAAAGGTTGCAGTTTATTTCTATTGCATATTATGCTGACTGACGGTCTTAAATATATGCTCCTGATTATTCTAAGGAATAGTGCATTTATTCCTATACTCTCAAGCGTTTTTAGTAGGAATGGATGTTGGATTTTGTCAAATGCTTTTTCTGCATATATTGAGATGATCATATGGTTTTTATTAATTTGATTATTAATATGGTCAATTATATTAATTGTTTTCCTAATATTAAACCAGCCCTGCATTCCTGGAATAAATCCTACTTGATCATAGTGTATTATCCTGGAGATGATTTTCTGAAGTCTTTTTGCTAATATCTTATTTAAGATTTTAGCATCAATATTCATTAAGGAAATTGGTCTATAATTTTCTTTCTCAGTTTTCGATCGACCTGGTTTAGGTATCATTTCCATGTCTGCATCATAAAAGGAGTTTCGTAGGATTCCTTCATCCCCTATTTTTTCAAATAATTTATATAACATTGGGGCTAATTGTTCTTCAAATGTTTGGTAGAATTCACATGTAAATACATCTGGTCCTGGGGATTTTTTCCTGGGGAGTTAATTAATAATTTGTTCTATTTCTTTTTTCTGAAATGGGACTATTTAAGCAATTTGTCTCCTCTTCTGTTAATCTAGGGAGCCTATATTTTTGGAGGAAGTCATCCATTTCACTTAAGTTATTGAATTTATTGGCATAAAGTTGGGCAAAGTAAGTCCTTATTATTTCTCTAATTTCCTCTTCATTGGTGGAAAGATCCCCCTTTCCATTTGTAAGACTAACAATTTGATTTTCCTCTTTCTTTTTTCTGATCAAATTTACCAAAGCTTTATCTATTTTATTGGCTTTTTCATAAAACCAACTCTTGGTTTTATTTATTAATTCAATATTTCTCAAGCAACCCATATGTCCTATCCGAAAACAATTTCTGTGCTAGTTGTTTCCTTGTTTCTTTGATTGAAGGAAGAAACATAGTGGGTAGTAGAAAACCTCTTTTCTGATTTAGGAAATTGTACCTGCTTTCTCTTCTTCTCCCAAATCTAAATGCTTCTAATGTTTCCTCCAATTAAAAATTAGATTTCCTAAACTATGCTATTTTATTTACTTTTTTTTGCTCTCTTTATTGAAAACAAAAACAAAAACAACAAAAACAAAAACAACAACAACTTTGTCTCCCCCCACCTGGCAGGGTCTGGTGTCAAGCTGAGATAATCTGATTCCAATTTATTATGTAATAGCCATGTATTGCTCAATAAATCCTTCCAGGTATTCTCAAACTATCGCCCATGGGCAAGATGCAGCTCACTGAGGATGTCTATGTGGCCCAACAGGTTATGGAAGATGGGCTGAGGGACGGAGACAGAGTGTGAGTTTTTCTTTTTACTATAGTTCAGCCCTGCAACAGTCTGAGGGACAGTGAACTGGCCGCCTATTTAAAAAGTTTGAGAACTACTGCATGCTAATGAACGTGACACCTTTTGTTTCCTCAATTATTTCAGATTCAACCACCACATTTAGAACAACCAATTTCTATTGGAATAAGCTGTTATTATCTATTTGATTAACTTTTACTAATCCTTAGATTAATATTAAACCAATCTGAAACGTGTTTTTCCTACCTTTTAAATTTTTTTCTTTGCAAAGTATCTAACATATGATAAACTCAAAGAGAACTGATTTTAAAGTTGATTTTATTCTCAATTATCTTGTAAATTTTTTGTAAATATAAACTTTTGAATTCTATCATCCATAATGTTCTGGATCCAGCAACTTCTGACATTCAGAATATTTATCCTTTGTTATGAATAAGCCATAAGGTTGAAGAATAATTTTAGAAGACAATGTCAAAAATAAAATGATTTCTTATCCTGTAATTTATATTCTTCCTTGCCAAACAATATTATTTTATGCTCTCCAAGTATTCATAATCTTCAGCAGAATTGTTCTATCGAAGAAAATGCCTAGTAATACACACAACAAGAAACATAACAAACGAAGTCATACTCAAACATCTAAGTCATGCTACTGTGTTGTAATTTCTATTCCCATGTGACAATGCTGTAATTGCATAAGCAATATTGCTTATGTTAGGATCAAACACTACCAATGGTAGTAAAATGCTTTTCACTGTTTTTATGTGATAATTATCATTTAGAGATTGATGCACTCCCTTTCTTTAATTTTTCTAAATAACTTAGTGTAATATTCTTCTCTAAAATGTAATCTTCTCTGGGGTGGAGCCAAGATGGCGGAGAAGATACACGCGATCCTGTGAGCTCCCTTCTTCCCTTACTACCAATTAGTTAAATCATCCTCAAAAATAGCGCTGGACTGATAGAAACCACAAGGACTGAAAGTACTACTTACCAGCTGAAGAGAATCTGGAGTTTCAACAGGAAAGGTCAGTTCCAAGGGGAGGAAGAAGGAAGGCCAGCACAGATGGTTGAGTGGTGGCACACAGCGCCGATCATGCGGGGGAGGGCTCTGGGATCAGAGAAGCCACTGAGATAGAAGAATCTGGCACAGGCTGTTAGCTCTTCTCTGCTTGAAAAACAGCAGTTCAGAAGAGAAATCAAGCCACTTTAAAATATAAGCCAGCTACTAGAACCACCCCAACCTGGAAGTGACTCAGCAGATCTCTGCACTGTGGGTGTGGCCGACTTAGGCTGTCCAGGCTTTCACCTGGGGGTAATTAAGAGATTGAAAAGCGGGCAGATAAGGCCCAAGGAAACACATAGTGCCTTGCTTGGCTGGAGGCTGTGGAACTCAGCTCTGAAAATCCCAGAGAAGCAGAACCTTTGAAATAGGGACTGCAGTTTTAGGGCAGACACTTCCAGTTTGAGCTCAGGGGCTTTTCACTTCAGCTGCAGATATCCACATTAGGATTTGTGTTGCCTTAACTATTCAGTCTTAAACCTCAGGAAAGTCCCTAGGACACACAGCGCCCTCAAAGTACAGCCCTTCTAATCACCTCTGAGGCACTTCCAGGCAGGGGGTGGGGAACTCTCTCCCAGAGCTCTCTCTTAGCTCAGGTGCAGGAGCCACTGCATCCATCAGGTCTGGGAGGAATCTGGTAAAGAAATAAATAAATAATTTCCTACCCCAGGGACAGACCCCCAAAGATTTTTTAAATATGAGTAAAAAGCAAAGAAAAACTATAGATTCCTTCTACACAGAGAAAGAGTGGGTATACAACCCCAAGGAAGTTAACAGCAGAGAGTCAGCAGATAACAGGCTAAAGAGGAACCATTCCTGACGCCCATCACGTAACTCTCTCCTAGAAGAGACTATTAAAAATTAAGAGAGTTTGAAGAAAAATGGGGAAAGGAAAGAGAAGCTATGATAGAGAATAACAACGTTCTGAAATTAGAGTTGGAAAAAATAAAGAATTCACAGGAGATGCAGGGAAAAAAATTGTGAATTAGAAAAGGTTAAAAAAATCACAGGAAAGTAGGATTTCTGAATTGGAAAAGATAAAAAAGTCTCAAGAAAATAGGATTTCTGAATTGGAAAAAGAAAATAATTGTCTAAAATAAATAGGGAAATGGAAAAAAATTCAATAGAGCAAAATAATTCATTTAAAAACGAAATTGGGCATTTACAAAAAGAACTAAAAACTGTGAATGAAGAAAATAACTCCTTAAAATTCAGGATGGAACAAATATAAATGAATGATTCATTGAGAACCCAAGAATCAGTCAAACAAAACAAAAAAGAAAAAAATTGAAAAGCTGGAGAATAACGTCATATACTTACTGGGAAAATCTATAGACCTGGAAAATAGATCTAGGAGAGATAATCTGTTGATCATTGGACTTCCTGAAAACTATGACCAAAAAAAGAGCCTAGATTCTATTTTACAGTAAATTATCAAAGAGAACTGTACAGAAATAATAGAAACAGAAGGGAAAAGTAGATGTTGAAAGAATTCATCGAACTCTTTCTGAAATAGACCCTAAAAAAAGAACACCACGGAATATTGTGGCTAAGCTGCAGAATTACCACACAGAGGAGAAAATCTTGCAAGCCGCTAGAAAAAAAACAATTTAAATACCAAGGTGCCACAATAAGGGTCACACAGAATTAGTAATTTTAACTGTAAATGTGAATGGAATGAACGCTCCATCAAACAGAGATGGATAGCATACTGAATCAACAATCAGAACCCTACAATATGTGGTCTACAGGAAACACACTTAAAGCAGGGAGATACATACAGAGTAAAGGTAAAAGGTTGGAGCAGAATCTATTATGCTTCAGGTAAAGCCAAAAAACAGGGGTAGCTATCCTTATCTCAGATCTAGCAAAAGCAGATGTTGATCTAGTTAAAAGAGATAAGGAAGGAAACTATATACTGCTGAAAGGTAGCATAAATAATGAAGCCATATCAATACTAAACATTTATGCACCAAGTGGTATAGCATCTAACTTTCTAAAGGAAAAGTTAAGAGAATTGCAAGAAGAAATAGACAATAAAACTATAATAGTGGGAGATCTCAACCTTGCACTCTCAGATTTAGACAAATCAAACCACAAAACAAATAAGAAAGAAATTTAAAAAGTAAATAGAACATTAGAAAAACTAGGTATGATAGACCTTTGGAGAAAACTGAATGGCAATAGAAAGGAATATACTTTCTTCTCAGCAGTTCATGGATCCTATACAAAAATTGACCACATATTAGGACATAAAGATCTCAAAATTAAATGTAGGAAGGCAGAAATAATAAATGACTTCTTCTCAGACCACAATGCAATAAAAGCTACATTCAGTAAAAAGTTAGGGATAAATAGACAAAAAAGTAATTGGAAACTGAACAATCTCTTCTTAAAGAATGACGGGGTGAAACAGCAAATTATAGAAACAATTAATAATTTCACCCAAGATAATGACAATGGTGAAACATCATACCAAAATCTGTGGGATGCAGCTCAAGCAGTAATAAGGGGAAATTTTATATCTTTAGAGTCTTATTTGAAGAAAATAGAGAAAGAGAAGATTAATGAATTAGGTTTGCAACTTAAAAAGCTATAAAAATTCCAAATTATAAACCCCAACCAAAAATTAAACTTTAAATACAAAAATTAAAAGGAGAAATCAGTAATATTGAAAGTAAAAAAAAAAAAAAAAACTATTAAATTAATAAATAAAACCAAGAGTTGGTTTTATGAAAAAGCCAATAAAATAGATAAAGTTATATATAAAATAGATAAAAGAAATAGAACAAGCTATTAATCAACTCCCCAGGAAAAAATCCCCAGGACCAGATGGATTTACATGTGAATTCTACCAAACATTTAAAGAACAATTAGCCCCAATGTTAGAATAATCAGGAGCATATATTTACAACTGTCAGTCAGCATAATATGCAATAGAAATAGACTGCAACCTTTCCCAGTAAGATCAGGAGTGAAACAAATTTGCCCACTATCACCATTACTATTCAATATAGTACTAGAAATGCTAGCCTCGGCAATAAGAGCCGAGAAAGAGATTCAAGGAATTAGAGTAGGAAATGAGGAAATCAAACTATCACTCTTTGCAGATAACATGATGGTATACTTAGAGAACCCCAAAGACTCTGCTAAAAAGCTATTAGAAATAATTCAGAATTTTAGCAAAGTGGCAGGATACAAACTAAATCCACATAAATCCTCAGCATTTTTATATATCACCAACAACAGATTAGATACAAAGGACAAAAAGGGTACATCTAAAGCAATCTAATCTTTGACAAACCCAAAGATACCAACATTAGGGATAAAAATTCATTATTTGGAAAAAACTGTTGGGAAAACTGGATATTAGTATGGCAGAAATTAGATATGGATCCACACTTAACACTATATACTAAGTTCAAAATGGGTCCATGATTTAGGCATAAAGAATGAGATAATAAATAGATTAGAGAAACAGAAAATAGTCTACCTCTCATACCTGTGGAGGAGGATGGAATTTATGACCAGAGGAGAACTAGAGATCATTATTTATCACAAAATAGAAGATTTTGATTACATCAAACTAAAAAGTTTCTGTACAAACAATACTAATGCAAGCAAGATTAGAAGGGAAGTAACAAATTGGGAAATATTTTTAAAAGTAAAGGTTCTGACAAAGGTCTCATTTCCAAAATATATAGAGAACTAACCCTAATTTATAAGAAATCAAACCATTGTCCAATTGATAAATGGTCAAAGGATATGAACAGACAATTCTCAGATGGTGAAATTGAAACTATTTCCACTCATATGAAAAGGTGTTCTAAATTACTACTGATCAGAGAGATGCAAATTAAGACAACTCTGAGATACTACTACACACCTGTCAGATTGGCTAAGATGACAGGAACAAATAATGATGAATGTTGAAGGGGATGTGGGAAAACTGGGACACTGATACATTGTTGGTGGAGTTGTGAAAGAATCCAGCCATTCTGGAGAGCAATTTGGAACTATGCCCCAAAAGTTATCAAACTGTGCATACCCTTTGACCCAGCTTTGCTGTTATTGGGATTATATCCCAAACAAATACTAAAGAGCGGAATGGGACCTGTATGGGCCAAAATATATGTGGCAGCTCTTTTTGTTGTAGCTAGAAAGTGGAAGTTGAATGGATGCCCATCAATTGGAGAATGGTTGGGTAAATTATGATATATGAAGGTTATGGAATATTATTGCTGTGTAAGAAATGACCAGCAGGAGGAATACAGAGAGACTTGCAGAGACTTACATCAACTGATGCTGAGTGAAATGAACAGAACCAGAAGATCGCTGTACACTTCAATGCAGTATGAAGAGGTATTCTGATGGAAGTGGATATCTTCAACATAAAGAAGATCCAACTCACTTCCAGTTGATCAATGATGGACAGAAATAACTACACCCAGAGAAGGAACACTGGGAAGTGAATGTAAATTGTTA
This sequence comes from Sminthopsis crassicaudata, assembly GCF_048593235.1. Taxonomy (NCBI): domain Eukaryota; kingdom Metazoa; phylum Chordata; class Mammalia; order Dasyuromorphia; family Dasyuridae; genus Sminthopsis; species Sminthopsis crassicaudata. The sequence goes on along the minus strand of NC_133617.1, from coordinate 307,331,255 downwards.
GCACTACTGTCCATCTACCCAGGTTACTTATACCTTTGGAATCTAATACTTAATGTGCAACAAGAAAATGGGATTTACACACATATATTGTATCTAGGTTATACTGTAACACACGGAAAATGTATGGGATTACCTGTCATGGGGGGAGGGAGTGGCGAGAGGGGGGGGATAATTTGAAAAAATGAATACAAGGGATAATATTATAAAAAAAAGATAATTGTATAAATATGTTTAAATATATTGAATATTGTATAGCATATATTGGATTGCTTACTATCTAGGAGAGAGGGTGGGGGGAGGAGGGGAAATTTTGGAACACAAGGCTATGCAACTGTCAATGTTAAAAAATAATGCATGCATATTTTTTGAAAATAAAAAATTTAAAACAATAAAAATAATTAGTGATAAAAAATAAATATACATTATCCCTTCTTTAAAAAAACATATGATAGCTATTTTCTCTGTGGGTAACAATAGTTCAACACTGGACATTTATTCATTTCATTATGTTCCTAATCATTTCTGATCCTATGGATCTCTTACATCATTATTTATATCATATATTCTATGCATGTTTTTCCCCCTAAAATTTTTTTACAACCTGAATATGCGCACCTTGTATTTCTCAATTGTCATTTTGTTGATTCACTAGCTTAATTTTTCACAGATTGATAGTGTATGACTGAGAGCCACATAATATGAGCATAATATAGATATTTAAAGATTAACTTCTCTTTCATATAAGAATTTAAGGTCAGAAAAATTTCCATACAACTTCATAAAAGCAATTCAGAGCATAGGTCACTGATCTTTCTCCCTCCTTCCCTTCATCCTTCCTTCCTTCCTTCCTTCCTTCCTTCCTTCCTTCCTTCCTTTCTTCCTTCCTTCCTTCCTTCCTTCCTTCCTTCCTTCCTTCCTTCCTTCCTTCCTTCCTTCCTTCCTTCCTTCCTTCCTTCCTTCCTTCCTTCCTTTCTTTCTTCCTTCCTTTCCTTCCTTTTTTCTTTCCTTCCTTCCTTTCCTTCCTTCTTTTCTTTCCTTCCTTCCTTCCTTCCTTCCTTCCTTCCTTCCTTCCTTCCTTCCTTCCTTCCTTCCTTCCTTCCTTCCTTCCTTCCTTCCTTCCTTCCTTCCTTCCCTCTCTGCCTTGTCCTTTCCTCCTTTCTTCCTCTCCTCCAACTTCCTTCTTCTGTTTATCTATCTCTGTCTGCCTCTCTTTCACTGACTTTCGCGATTTATTGATGAACTAAAAACTGTCACTTCTGAAGCTTTTCTCTCTCACCACTATCAGCATCAGTATAGATGGAAAGAGACTTTATAAGACTGAAAACCATTTTTTTTTGTTTTTTGTTTTGTTTGTTTTGTTTTTTTTTTTTTTCTTTATTTCACAGATTGCTATGGTAAAATACTTGCTTGTCAGGTAGCCAGCCTAATGCTGATGAACTGCTTTGAATTTAACTAGGATGATTTTTTTTAAATCATTGATGAAATCTGTTTTTGCCTTACAAATGTATATAGATTATTTTCTGAGCCTTATTTTCTACTAAAATAAAGTGATTAAGCAAACCTAATAATATACTGACCAAATCTGAAAGAACTTTGAGCATTCTAAATCTAGAGCAAGAACTAACCTCTGTTTTTAAATTTTAAAAATGGAAATTTGCTTTCTCTGGTAATCCTTTACTTCATTGACAAATAAAAAAAAAAACAGTTTCTGTGTCAATCATGATAGTCAAATAAAATAAATGAGATTCACTTAATATTAGTATTATAGATGATAAAGATAAAAGTGATAGAGGAGATAGAGATTTATTTTTCTTTTTTGCTTGTTAAATCTATCACCTCTATGTCAGGAGACATACAATATGTTTCATTTTTGATCCCTTAGGGTAATGGATAATCCCTGTATTTTTAAAAATAAGTTTTTATTTATGTCTTCTGTCTTTGACATTATTGGAATGTCCCTGTACTCTTTTCTCCCCCTCCTATTAGAGCCATCATATATATAGAGGTTTTATTTTAAAAAAGGAAAAAAATACAACCAATTAATTCACTGTAAAAGTAAAAAAAAAATATGTAATATGTAACATTATGTGTATTCCATCTCAAAAAATAAGAATAATGGATATGTCCTTTATTCTGGTCATTCTATTGATCATTAATCTTACAACATAAGTTGTTATATTTTTCCAAGAATTAAACATTTTAACATATATAATTATATAATATATTATGTATATATAACAAATATAATATGTATATGTATTAAAACAAACATATTTACTCAATATTTATTAACATATACAATTACATATATTTAATAGGTATAAATACATGTATCCATATGTGTGTACATTTGCTTATGTGTGTTTCTTCATCCTGCATCCATTAATTTTCTGAAATGGGAAAAAGTGTTCCCTAATTTCTCCTTCAGTATTATCAAGCCATTTAAAGTTTTCAATATTATTGTTGTTATTGTATGAATTGTTCTCCTGATATGTTTAATGACTTTTTGCATATAATTCCATATCACTTTATATAATGGTGGTGCAATTTTATAAATCCACCATTAAGAATATCAGTATCTCCACAGCACACAGCTTTCCCACAGCCCCTCCAAAATTTGTCATTTTCTATTTTTGTTGAATTTTTAAACTGATGTTTGAGAAGTGGAATGTTGGAATGTCATTATTTTGCTTTTTCTTTCCAAATTTTAGTGATTTGGAGCATTTATTTATATGTTTATAAGAAAACTTGGGTTCTTCCCCTGAAAATTACCTGCTCATATATTTAAAATATTTATCAATTATGAGATGACTTTTTCTCTTATAAATTTGATGCAATTTCTTACATATTTTGATAATAAGTTATTTATCAGAGAATTTTCCTGCAATGATTTTTTTAAATTGCTTAATCTTTGTATACTTAATCTGATACATTTAATCTTTACTTAAATGTATTTGTTCATGCCAAAAAAAAAAAAAAAAAACAAACCCAACAACTTTTAAATTTGGCTATTTTATCTTTTTACATGTTTTCTATTCTTTCTGTATATTAATTTTTCTCTCATAAATCTAAAGGGAATTTTCCCCACTTGTTCTTTATATAAACTTTTATCTCTAAGTCATTTATACACTTGAAGCTTATCTTGCAATTTTCCTGATATTTTTTGTCAAAAAGTGAATTTTCATTCTCATAGCTGAAGTATTTAGAGGCAGATAGATAGATGAGTGGGTAAAGTGCTGGATTTAGAATCAGAAAATCTCATCATTCTTCAGACACATAGTAGGTATGTCACCCTGGGCAAGTCACTTAATGTTGTTTATTTTAGTTCCCCATCTGCAAAATGACCAGGAGAAGGAAATGGCAAAACATCAGTATGTTTGGCAAAAACAACAACAACAAAAAAATTAACAAAAACAAAAACAAACAAAAAATAAAACAAAAAATAAAACCACATATACACATATAGGGTCACAAACATTTGGACATAACTGAAAACAATGATTGAACAACAATATAACAGATTTTTTTTTTTTATGTTATATAATTAATCAGGTCCACCCATAGCAATTTTTGATCAGTACACATTATTTTAATAATTGTTATTTTGTAGAATAGTTCAAAATCAAGTATTAATAGCTCCTTCTTTGTTCCCACTGTTTTGTTTTTTTTTTTCCCCATTTCCTTTGAGATGCTTGATATGTTTTTACTTCTATATTGTTAAGATTACTAGGTGAGAACTCAGGTTGTCTGGACAATTACAAGGTGAGAACTCAGGTTGACTTGACAGTTCTCTGGCTCAGACCTGTAAAGGGAGTTTACACCTTAGGAATCCTAGAAGGAGCAAGCTCATTGGTTGAAGTGGTTCTTCCCAGAAGCCCTTGCATTATCACACGCCCATTCTCTGGGAGGATAAAAGAGGCAACATTGGGCCTGGAGAGCAGATTGGACTGGGGAAGGACAAGGGCTGGAGGACAGCACTCCAGGAAGAGGAGAAGTGTCTGCATTACATCAGGCTTGGCGGGGCTCTCTGCAGGAAGGGAAGTCACTTTTCTGGACAAGAGTTAACAGCAACTGCCTGGAGACAATGGTTCACTACAGGAAGAAGAATCTGTCTGAGAGATTTGAGTAGACACAGCAGATCTCTTCCCAGAGAGCGATCCGGCAGCTTCTGGAGAGGACAGTTCGCTACACTATATGAATTTTGTTAATTATTTTTCTAGGTCCATAAAGTAATTATTTCTTTGATTATCTGGAAATTGAGAAAACAAAATCGTCATGGAAGATGAAGACCTCATAAATCAATACCAGAGGAACACTAATTTTTCTTTTCCCTGAGGCAATTGGGGTTAAGTGACTTGCCCAAGGTCACACAGTTAGGAAGTGTTAAGTACCTGAGACAATATTTGAACTGTCCTCCTGATTTCAGGGCTGGTGATTTATCCACTGCATCAACTAAATGCCCCTGAAACACTAATTTTTTTCTTAAAGAAAAGAATCAGAGATTGTGCAGGGAAAAGAGTGAGGTAAAGGTAGAAGATACAAACAAGGTGTGAGACATGTTCAAAAGAGGGAGTTGTAGTCTTTAGAAAAATTTCAGCTGAGAGAAAGGAACCATCAACCTATCTTGGATACTAGACAAAGCCAATCAAAATGGTAAAAAAGTAAAACAAAGCAAAGCAAAATATCTCATGAATATTATGTATCTAAATTTTACTGAGCTTGATGACTTGATAAACATAGAAAACTTAAGTATGTTAGTTTTTCCTGAACTACATGAAAAAAAGTCCTGAATACCAAGATTCATATACATATATATTTCAAGAAAAATATCCACTATTTTAACATACTGACTACAAATCAAAAAGAGAAAAATCCATATCATATCACTATTGAAAGATGTTATGGGGATTCAATACAATTTTCAAGTAAAACATATTTCAATTACACAATTTCAATAAAAGCACCACATATATATCTATATCATGTATATTTATCTATATTTATATCATATCTATCAATCTAACTATCTATCTATCTATCTATCTATCTATCTATCTATCTATCTATGAAACCAGAATACAGAGCTTCAGTATGAAGAAAAGGCAATGTATCTAACTTGGAATGATTCCACATTAAAAAATAATCAAAATAAAAACTATAATAATATATTTTGAAAGAGCAAAGTTCAAACTATTAACAAAAATAACATTACTATTTGGTAAATTTATTACCAATTACTAATACAAAATATTAGTTATTTGATAATGGAAATTATTCCTAAAATTATTTTGCTCTGTTATAATTTTATTTATTTATTTATTTTTGATTTATTAAGAAGTCTGCTTCTAGTCAAGGTTGTGAAATATCCATGAAGTCAAGAATTTCTTTTTCTGACTTTTTATCTTCAGGTTACACAAAGACTTTGACCAGAATGCTCATAATCTCAATAATAATTTTAAAGATTATCTAAGAAGTCTTTGTAATATAGGGACTATTCTCTAGGAAAATTTAGTTTTGTGAAATTGTTTATTCAGTTTGCTAGGTTCTTTTTTTTTTTTTTTTGCTAGAATTTTATTTAAATCATTTGAATAAATATTAATTAGTGACATAATTACCTCCTTCTTATTTATTACACAAATGTGTCCTAAATTTAAACCAAAGAAGAAAAAGGGAATTTTGGTAGAATTGTAATTTTTGCTTTATTGAACTAATTTTGTCTAAAATAAATATTATCATACATTGGAGAAAGAATTTAAATCCAGATCTCTCCTGCATCCAGTACCCACACTATGATGAAATACCTTCTTTTCATCTTAAAACTACACTCAACTAACAATACTACGGGGTGAAGGTGAAGTGTTGAATATTAAACTGGTTGTTGACTTCTAGTAGTATGCCTAAATATTCATTCCTTTTATCAGTAGCTTGAAATTAAATCGAATTGAATTCAAAGAAAGCAAGAATTTTATGATTATGACTTTTGATGAGAAGACAAAAAATTGTGAGGGACAGCAAATATGGATTTTAAACTCATAATCTAAAAATATGCATAATGTAGAAAAGGATTTGACAAACCATATAACATGGATCAAATAACGTGATTATTTATATAGAGCCATTGAGCTAAGAATGATTTTTTTGTTACATGTTAGAGTTTTGTTGTATTTAGAATAAAAAAAATGAATACAAGGGGCATACCAAAACTTGTATCAAGAAGAATTTGGCCATAGTGATTATTTTACAGTAACTGGACTAAACTATTGGTCTGACTCTACAGTAATATGATGTAAAAATAAATATAAATTCCTACACTTGAATTTCAAAAATAAATTTTCTAAGTATAGAATAAGGATAGAATAACCCTTCTTGTTTATTCTACCCAACAATTATAAGATAATCTGTGGTTAAATTAAGAAACCCATGGTACTTAGAATTGTATAGAATATAGTTATTCGACTCTCTTCCTTTGAAATACAAGTTCTGGAGTATTGTATATTTTAATACTATATTTTAGAAACTCTATTAAAATAATACAATGGACTCTTAAAGCAGAGTGAAAAATATGAATGATTAGAAGACCAAAAACTATTCCACATGAAAAATGAATAAAGAAAGTGGTAATTTTTAGCGTAGAGAGGAAAAGATCTAGGGGGAAAATTATATTTTTTTCAAGTACATGAAAGCATTTTCTATAGGAAAAAAAAATTACAAGCATTTTTTTTGGTCACAGAGAAAGAAAAATAATGTAATAGAAATTACATAAATGTATATTTAGGCTTGATACAAAGGACAGAAAATAACAATATTAACCACACAAAACTCATAACAAGCAACAATCAACCATGAACAACAACAATATCCACCCTAACAATTATGATTTACCACATTTGATGAATTTTGTTTATCAAAGACTGAGAACTGGAAGGGAACTCAGAAAACATTTTGTCCAATGTCTTCATTTTGATGAAGAAGATAATCCCCAAAAGGGTTAAATAGTTTATCCAGAATGACACATACACTTAACTGTCTAGGATTTGGTCCTCTGTTTAAATCCAGCTCTCTTTCCATTGCACCCCATTTTTGAGTTTCCTATTATGGAAGTCCTCAATTTGTCCTAGAAATGGATAACAATTTTTTTTTAAGATGTTAAAAGGATTACTGTTCAAGTATAGAATGGAGTCATTGACTATCTGTGATATTCTGAAGGTTGAGATAAATTGCTCCATTTTTAAGTAAAGCTATTTGGAAAGCCAAGGGCTACCCAATATATGACAGCTAATGGAATCATTCTGCAGACAATTTTACCTTCAAAATCAGACTCACAGATATCATTATCATACTTTTTGTTAATTTGATAAATCATAAATCATACTTGTTTTTTGTTCCAGATGTAGCTCAAAAATCAGCGATTTCTCTGATTCTGCTCAAAGGCCATGAATTGTCATTATTACCTATAATTCCTGATATCTATGTCCCTGCTCTAGTATGTAATGCCGATTCTTTCTCAACATCACCTTGTGACATCAGCTTGAACTATTTACCTAAACTGCCAATGAACAATTCTATTTTGTTGGTCAACAAGTATCCCTTGTCCAAAAAATGCTTGGAAACTCACTAGCTATATCAACATAGACAATTCACTAAGTTTCTCTCAGATTGCTCATAACTAATGTGGGGTCAATATGGGGTAGTAGATAGAGTGCTGGAATCAGAAAAACTCAAAATATGAAACTTGCATAAAATGCATGAAAAGTACTGCAATTAAAAAGAATTTTGACCTTTGATTTATTTCTCAGTAAAACAGGAAAAAAAAAAGTGTGTGTGTGTGTGTGTGTGTGTGTGTGTGTGTGTGTGTGTGTGTGTGTATGTGTGTGTGTGTGTGTGTGTGTGTGTGTGTGTATGTCATCCTGGCTGACAAGGTTGTTGTGAGAATCAAATAACATGAACTGTAAGTGTTGTTAAATGCTGAATAAATGTCCTTCACTTTGGTAAACTCAAAAACATATATAGAGGCAAGATACCCATTATATTCTTACATACCTATTACCTAAATAAGATAGTTTGATATTCTCTGCCCTTCACCCTTGTGTGAATGACTTGAAACTCAAGGATGTTAAGCCTCACTAAACACTGTTTGTCTCAAGCACTTTATTGTCAATTCGGCCTCCCATTTTTTCCTATGCTTGTGCAATTTTCTACCTTATATTTGTAGGTTGTCTTCCCTCCCTATGCTAATTACTGTGCATTTGTCCTTTAGTTCTTTGACTTCACAAGGTTATTTTAAATTTAAATTGTAATGGAAAAATCTAACTACCCCACCCATCTTGATGTCATTGGCAAAATTAATGAATATTCTCTCTATTCCATTGCGCACTCAATAATTTATAAACTCCTTTACTTTAAATAGGCTTCTTCATAATGTATCTGAGCTTATTCAGAACTTATTTAAAACTATGATCAACTTATATGCAATCTTTCAAAATGCTTCAGGACGTATTTTTCATTGTTTATTTAGTTTTACATTCAGAACTAAACACAAAAAGAGCTACAAACATAAATACATATATATATATATATATACATGGATATATACATATATATACACACATACATATATATTTATACATGGATATATACATATATGTGTGTGTATATATTTATACATGGATATATACATATATATGTATGTATATATATATATATGTGTGTGTGTGTGTGTGTGTGTGTGTGTGTGTGTGTGTACATATATTATTTTCAAAAGTTTATAGCTTGTCTGTGTTTCCTTAACAAGGGCCTTTAGCTCTCTTCATTCATTTCCTTGATTTTTTTTTTTTTTTGAATTTCAGTGCCTCACTTATTTTACATCACTACTACTCACCCTCTTTTTCCATCTCTCCATCTAACAATTCCATTAAAAAACAGAGGGTTAAGAGGGGAAGCCTACTATAATAAACAGCGCCAACCAAAATGAATGCACATAGTGATTATACCTAAAAATGGATATTTCCTGCCCTCCATCTTGAGTTCATCTGATTTCTCTTTCTCTCTCAAAAAGATAAATTACATGTTTCACCAAAGATTTTTTGGAGACATCATTGGTCATCTATTTGATCAGGCTGCATAAGACTTAAAAGTTGTTTGGCTTTACAACATGGTTGTCCTCATACAAACTATTGCCTTGGTTATTCTCACTTCATTTCTACATCTTTTAATGTTACTCAGGATTCTCTGAAATTGTCTCCTAATTTCTCTATATTTGAGATTACAGTTTTGGAGTTTTGCAACAATTTTCCTTGGGGTTTTCCTTATTGGATCTCTTTGCAGAGGTGATGTATGTATTCCATCAACAAGTATCATCCCCTTGGGTTCTAGAATATAAGAGCTGTTTTCCTTAATGATGTCTTCTAAAATACTATCCAGTATCTTTTTTTTTTTTTTTTTTTTTTTTTTTTTTGGTCATCATCTTTTGATAGGCAAATAATTTTAAAATTTTTTGGATCTATTTTCCAGGTTGGCTGTTTTACCAATAAGGTATTTCACATTTTCTTACATTTTTTTTTTATTCTTTTAAGTTTATTTGACTAATTCTTCTTGTTTCACAAAGTCACTAGCATTCATTTGCCCTTTTCTAGTATTGAATGTGATTTTCTTCAATTATCTTTTGTATCTCTTTTTCCATTTACTTTATTCTATTTTTTAAGGAGCCATTTTCTTCAGACAATCTTTTCCTTTCCTTTTCCCATACTGTTGACTTTCTCATGCATACCTCTTATTTCCTCAATCATATTTTCTTTTACTTCTCTCATTTGCCTTCTGAAGTCTTTTTTTTTTTTTTTTTTTTTTTTTTGAGCATTTCCGAGAAGGGCTTGAAACCAATTATTTATCTCACTCTTTAAAATTTCTTCTATGGACATTCTGTCCTCTGGGATTGTGTTTTGGTCTTCTCTGTTATCAGAATTGCTTTCTATAGTAAAGGTCTTTTCTTTTCTTTCTAGTTTTTTCTTTTCTTTTGGATTTCCTCTTTTTTGGATTTTAAGGTTCACCTCTGCTTCTGAGGTAAAGGGGGCACTGTTCCAAGCTTTCAGTGCAGCTTTGAGCCTTGGTTTTGAGCACAGCGCTCTGTTGTCTTTGCAGGAGTAGCTTTGACTGCTTTGTTTAGAAAGCAGCCTGGTTTCCCAGAGTTTGTCTTCTGAACTGGGACTCCACAGGGAGATTGACTTTTCTTAAAGTTTTTCCTGTCTATCATTAGCAGAAGAGTGGTTTCATTTCATCAGAATTTTTCATAAACTTGATTTCATGTAGTTTTGCAGTGAAACTGGGAGAGGTGGAGTAGCTTCCCAGATTTATGCTGTCATCTTGGTTCCACCCCCAGAACTTTATTCATAATTTCTAGTAGCACATTAGTAATCTTTTATTATAATTTTATTTTTTAATTATAATTTCATTATAGTTTATATGCATATATAATTATTATATATAGTATATGTATATTATATCCACTTTTCTATATATTATAATATATATATATATATATGTGTGTGTGTGTGTGTGTGTGTGTGTTCACATATATTTATAATTATTTATTATAATCCATTATAATCTTATGCCAAAATTTGTTCAGTCATGGTCTCTAGCAATGTACACCCCTCCAATATTTGAGTCTATTCTTTCTTTCTTTTTTCCCCTATTAAGCCCTCTTTCAGGACCAGTAATTTTTTTGGTGCCCGAATAAATACTTCCCTATATTATTCCATCCTTTTTCACATTTTTCCTCATTGAATCTGGCACATTTCTATACTGAGACTGTATGTGTTTGTGTGTGTATGTGTGGTGTGTGTTTATATTCAATGCTCTTTTGTTGATTTCAGAAAAACAAAACAAAACAAACAAAAAAAAAACCAAGCTTTGTTTTACTTATACTCCTCTTACCTCTTATTTCATGTTCTTATACTCTTTCTAGACCTCAGTTAAGAGATACAGCAAGTTCCATTCCCTTCACCTTACTTTCATATTGGTGCAATTATTTTACCATCATTTTTCTTTCCTTTCTTATAACCATTAGAGCGTATCCATCTCCAATCTTTATAAGAAAAGAAAGAAAAACAAAACTTCCCCAATATTCTTTGAAGTTATTAATGTACCTAAAGGAACCTTTCTTCTTTCCTTATGAGAATATTTGCACTACAGTATCATACAGCCTTTCTAATTACTCAAATAAGTTTACCTAATTAGATTTCTCTTGACTTGTGTTTTTAATTCTGTTATCTCTGTTCTTTTCATCATAAATGGTTGAAAGTGCCCAATTTAATTAAAGGATATTTTTTCCCTTTAGAATTATACTCAACTTTCCAGGACAAGCTATTCTTGATTGTAAGTTTATATATTTTTAATTTAAAGAGTACTAATATTACAAATTCTCCCCTTATTATATTAGAAGTTGTCCAGTTCTGTAATCCTTATTTTAGATCTTTGATAGTTTGTCTCCTTTCTTGTAGTTACAATATTGTTTTTATTTGATTTAAAAGGTGTTGCATATTTTTACAACCCTGAATTTTTATTATAGGAATTCTTTCAGAAAAAAAGGCAATTGACGATTTTTTTTTTTTTTTTGGATAACTACTTTGCCCTCTGCTTCAAATAGATATGTGTAATTTTAATTTACAATTTTTTTTACAACATCCATTTTTAATCATGGTTTTTAAATACTCCAGCAATTCTTATATGGTGTATTTTTTGATTTCCTCTCCATTGCTTATATATTCATATATATATATATATATATATATATATATATATATATATATATATATATATATATATATATATATATATATATATATATATATATATATATATATATATACATATATATATATATATGTATGTGTATGTGTATGTATGTGCAAAACTTAAAATTTCAATTTTTCATTCTTTTTTCCTAAAATTTCAAGATGATTCCATAATTAATTAATTTTTTTGGTCTGATATGTTTTTAAGGAGTGCATTATTTGAGTAAGTTTTACTACTTTTCGATTTTAAGCTGTTTATGCTACTTTCAATAATTTTCTTAAAATTTTTTACTTAATTATTTATTTCCTGATTTATTAATTCTAGGTACCTGAGTCATCTTTAAAGGAAAACCAAGCAGACAAAACTCTTTTCCCCCTTTTAGTCTCTACTTAGGGTTGCTACGGAGCTAGATCCATAGACCTCTTTTTTTTTTTTTTTTTTAATATTGTTATCTTAGGTTTACTCAACTTTCCAATTCTCATTATTGAGTTAGAATTTAATGCCAGGGTCAGTCCCTACCCTTTGCTGAACTTTTAAGTAGGTTGGATAGACTGATCTGATTTTAACCTGGATCACCTAGATTTCTATAAGGACCTTAATTCCTTTGGGTTTAAAATCTTCAGAGACACCATTAAATTTTCTGATCCAGAGTGTGAAATGTTCATTGATATCTCTGATGTCTCAGCAGAGCTTATTAGGAATGTCATAATCTTTGGACACCTAGATTAACTTTTCTGGAATTCTGCTGCATGAAATTAGTTGTTGTTACTTCCAAGATCTTTATTAGATTTCTTGATAGTTTCCAGTCAGTCCAAAAGGCTATCAGCTTGTTTACCTGAATAGACGCTCTCTTGCCAGCTCCCTTTCCTACTGCCTGACAGTTTCTGTTTGACTCTTTGGGCACTTCGGGTCTGTAAAAAGTCCCTGAATTTCATGATGATATAGTCTACTTTACTTTTTAAGATTTTTCTCTTTTCACTGTGTGGGAAAACTAGATTCTTTTCCTCTCCTTGGACAAGCATATAGGTCAGAAACTTGTGTTTTTTGATTTGCTTGAAGCTTTTCTCCTTCAAATCTTCAAAAAAGCCTTGAGTAAGCATAGAGTTTGCATCATATTATGAATAATTCTGTACATATTTTATCTCTCTATTAAAAGTAATATCACTGAATCATTTTGGTAAGATGCCTTGCCTTTGTATTAACAATGCCAACCACATTACTTTGCACATAGTAGTTGCTAAACAAGTTATGGTGTAAGATTGTAATTGGAAACTACTCTGCTATGTGAAATGATGAGATCAATAATTAAAAAAAAACATGGAAAGATTTACACAAAATAATGAAGAAAATAAAGGACAGAACCAAAAGAACATTGCATACAATAATAGCAATATTGGTTTTAAAGATGACTATAAAAATGACCAGCAGGAGGAATACAGTGAGGCTTGGAGAGACTTACATCAACTGATGCTGAGTGAAATGAATAGAACCAGAGGATCGCTGTACACTTCAATGTTGTATGAAGATGTGTTCTGATGGAAGTGGATATCTTCAACATAAAGAAGATCCAACTCACTTCCAGTTGATCAATGATGGACAGAAGCAACTACACCCAGAGAAGGAACACTGGAAAGTGAATGTAAATTGTTAGCACTACTGTCTATCTACCCAGGTTACTTATACCTTCGGAATCTAATAATTAATGTGCAACAAGAAAATGGTATTTACACACATATATTGTATCTAGGTTATATTGTAACACATATAAAATGTATGGGATTGCCTGTCATCTAGGGGAGGGAGTAGAGGGACGGAGGGGATAATTTGGAAAAATGAATACAAGGGATAATGTTATAAAAATACTCATGCATATATACTGTCAAAAAAATTTATAATTAGCCCCCAAGCACCCTTGCCCTGCGCGGTGCCTCAGACGCCGGACTGTCCCAGCCCTGATATGGCTCGTGGACAACAGAAGATTCAGTTTCAGCAGAAAATGCCAAAAAACAAGCTGGACAAAAAAAGAAACAAGGACATGATCAGAAGGCTGCTGCTAAGGCTGCCTTGATATATACCTGCACTGTCTGTAGGAAACAAATGCCGGACCTCAAGACCTTCAAACAGCACTTTGAGAGCAAACATCCTAAGACTCCACTTCCTCCAGAATTGGCTGATGTTCAGGCATAAAGTTGTTTACAGGTGAAGTCATGGCACCTATTAATTCTTCTACCATCTCAGACTTTAGGTAACAAACCTGCAGCTGCTTTAATTTGTCAGTTGGTTTAGTAAATTCTTTTTTTTTTGAGAATTATGTGCCATTCCCCTTTCTTCAGTTGTACCTGTATTGGATATATCAATTCTGAAAACAACTTGGGACAGGTTCTGAGAAAGGAATTTCAGATTTCACAAAATAATCCTCTTCTTGATGGCCCTGAATTGGATATAAATTAAATTATTGATTAAAGAACAATTTATAAGTATTTGGCAAATGATTGAAGGAACCAAGTTTTCCTTATGAAAAATAAGTTTCCAAAGTATGTATTTGCCATAAGGAAAGAAGTGAAAAGTTATTTAACCATTTTGGGTAAAATTAAGCTTGAAAAATGTATAACTATAAACTGGTCTGTCTTCATTCTATAATAATGTAAATCTCTTTCAGAATTATTCTAGATGGTTTTAAATCGAAGGCTAAGCTTCTGAAAAAAATGTTTTAAATATTTGCCAAAATAATGAATGGAAAATGAATTGGTTTGAGCCAGTTTTGTGATTAGTAAATGTCATTAACAGAAAGGATGGAATGCATAGTTAAGTATCCACTCATTGCCTTTAAGGGTATATTTTGGTCTTATTCTTAAACTCTTAAAGGCCATATACATTGAATTTGAGTTAAGAGTCTTAGAACAGTTTTACCCCCACAGACTTGTCACATAGGTATGTTAAAGGTATATGTAGAGAAAAGGATTCAAATGAAGTTAAATCTTGTCAGGTGAAGAGAGACTCTGTTTAGAAATTGATTCTCAATTTAATTTCATCAGAACTACACGATTAAATTTAATAATGTCCATTTTATAACTGATTTGATTTAAAAAATAATAAGAACAGTATTCAAATATATACTTAGGGAGTAAGTAGGACACACTTGTAGCCAGATTTTATGGACACCAGATTCTCTCCTTTAATTGTTACTGCAGATTCTTCCTATGGTTTTGCATCATCTATTACACTGTATGTATTATTACTGTTTAAAATGAGATTTTAATAGAAGATCTAATGACCTGATGCAAACAGTTTGTTTGAAACCTATTGTTCATCTGACCAAAAGAAAATCTTTTAGTACCCTTTTCCGTTCCTTAAATGTTATATGACTATTGATTATATGGTATCTTATTGACTTACCAGAATTCTAGAATTCTGCCATTATTCATGTGTTGGGTATTATTCTGGTTTATTTCAGTTACAAGGAAGTATTCTGAGCATATGTTTTTTTTCAATGTTTAGTGAAGTTTTTCATTTAAAAATGGTTATCTTTGAATTTAAGTTTCTCTTTCAGTTGCCTTACTAATTGGATAATTTTTATGTTTGTATTCAGTTCGTTATGAAAAGCTAAAGAACCACATCTAAAGCTGTATCGCAGTGATAGAAATAATAGCTGCATTTATCTTGCATAAAACCTTTAATTCTCACACTTAATATGTGAATTGTTCTATCAACTACTATTCTTTTTTTTTTGGTTGTTGTGTGTGAGTTAAATTTTCAGTAGGGGAAAATCTTAAAATTTCAGAGCCCTAATTAAATATTTTTGTAATTTGAAGATTCTATAACAGAACTAATTGTTATGATATCTTCAAAAAACCTTATCAAATATATTAAGGGAGGATTATTTTTTCATTTATAAATAGACATCAGTTGCTGAAGGGAGTGGGGTTAATAGTAAATTTGTTTCCACTCTTTCATATGACTATGCCCCCTGTTAACTGACACACTGGAGGCTCAGTTGTGTACTGTAATGTCTTATTAAAGAAAATATTAAAGAAAATAAAGTAGTGTAAAATCTAAAAAAAATAAAATAAAATGCTTGTTTTATTCCATAAATTGTGGATAAAATAAATGTTTAAATTAAAAAAAAAATAAGTGAAAGACAGCTAGGTGACACAGTGTACCAGCCCTAAAATCAGGAGAACCTGAGTTCAAATCTGGTCTCAGACACTTAATACATCCTAGATGTGTGACCCTAGGCAGTTACTTAATCCCAATTGCCTTAGGAAAAAATATTCTAAAAATTACTTAATTGAATGTACTAAAATAATAATGTTTAAATATTCTTAAAGGTTGCTGTATTCTTTGATCTTTTCCAGGAGATATCATCATAATGTCATGCTATCTATTTTTCTTTTCTTTTTTTTTTTTATGTTGTATTTTGTGTTTCCCTTCTCTGGGAAATTCTTTTTTTTAATTTTTATTTATTTATAAAATTTTTGACAGTATATATGCATGAGTAATTTTTTTAAACATTATCCCTTGTATTCATTTTTCCAAATTATCCCCTCACTCCCTCTACTCCCTCCCCTTGATGACAGGCAATCCCATACATTTTACATATGTTACAGTATAACCTAGATACAATACATGTGTGTAAATACCATAGATTCCTAAGGTATAAGTAACCTGTGTAGACAGACAGTAGTGCTAACAGTTTACATTCAATTCCCAGTGTTCCTTCTCTGGGTGTAGTTGTTTCTGTCCATCATTGATCAACACAGCATTGAAGTGTACAGCAATCTTCTGGTTCTATTCATATCACTCAGCATCAGTTGATTTAAGTCTCTCCAAGCCTCTCTGTATTCCTCCTGCTGGTCATTTCTTACAGAGCAATAATATTCCATAACCTTCATATACCATAATTTACTCAACCATTCTCCAATTGATGGGCATCCATTCATCTTCCAGTTTCTAGCCACTACGAAAAGAGCTGCCACAAACATTTTGGCACATACAGGTCCCTTTCCCCTCCTCAGTATTTCTTTGGGATATAAGCCCAATCATGCTATCTATTTTTCATTCAAATTTCTTCTTTTTTACTAATGTCACTACTATGCTGTCAATCATTGGGTTTTACAATCTTGCAGAAACTTTAATTCTCTCTGTCTACTATCATATCTGTTCATTCTGTGGATTCTACTTCAACAATATTACTTCCTTCCTTCCCCTTCTGCCTACTTACATGGTCTCTAAACTGGATAGTTATGGGCTTTTCACTCTGTCTAACTGATTTCCCTCTTTCCCTTCTCTCCACTTTCTAATCTATCTTCTAAAATAGCAAATATTCCTAAGAACAGATATTATCATATTGTGTCCTTATTCAGGTTTGTTCACTACTCTTCAATGATTCCCAGTTTCTTTTAGTATGAAATATACATTCTCAGTTTTATAGATAATAAGTTCACAGACTGGATAGAGGTTTTCTTTTCCTATTTCATTCCTATTATTTCTCTTGATGTACTCTATATTCTCGCCATATAATTTAATTTATATTTGCCAAACTTGACATTTTTACCTGTCGTGCCCTATTATTTTTTTCTCAGGCTGCCTTATATATGCAATACTTATCCTCCTTTTCTCAACATCCCATTTCAAAGCTCTATTCACTTGTCACCTCCAATTATGTTTTTACTCATTTGCCTAATTAGTGTTCTCCACTAATCTTCAAACTAATTTTCATTTATTTATTTATAGATATATTATAAATATTCTCTTCTCCCTATCCACCCTCTAAAAATCAGGGGGATATATGTTTCTTGGGGCATTAACTATATATATATAATATATATATATATATATATATATATATATATATATATATATATATATATATATATATATTTGTTTTAATTTCTTTTATTTCCTTTTTCTTTTTCCCCACACATAGTAGGAATTGAATGAGTACTTGTGGATTAATGATAATTAAAACTTATTATTATACATTTTGAAAAGTCTTTTTCCTAGAGAATTTATATAATAACAGGACAGAAATAAGAACTCATTAATGAGTTGAAAAAAATAAACAACCTAATTTCTTGAAGTACTTCCTCCCTGCTTCCCAGTTTATTGAATGACCTTCATTTCAAGTACTGATCTAACCTAGTAGTATTTATTTTATCTCATCTGACAAAAAAAAAAAATCACAGTGGCCATAGTAATGAAGGCAAAATAATGTAAGCTATAATTCATGGAAATAGAATATTTGCTTCTCATCTGAGAGAGCAAGCTTTTGTTTTTTTATTGCAATACTATTGTCTCTCAAGTTAACTAGTAAAATAATTTGAATAAAATACCTTTTTGATAACTGAACTGTATTTTTTTCTTTTTATAGGCATGATCAATCTGCTGAGTATAACCTTCCCAATAATTTTGAATGTTAAATGCATCTTCTTTAATTTCCATAGAGATATTTCTTTCTCTGTTCTCACAAATGAGTAGAGAAGAATGTTTTCTCTGTAAGCCTTTCATTTTAACCTCTTGCTTCTCTCTTGCACACACTTGTCCAGATGACAAAAAACCAATTTCACTAAGTGCTTCATGGGGCACTCATGGACCTGTGGGTATCATATATAGCCCATCTCACAGTGAACCCATTTTTCTTGGCTTCTTTAGAAAATACACTGTGCCATCATTATTTTGTGACTCTCAAGCTAAATTACGATTGATTGTCATATTCTTTCTTGAACCTGGCTTGTTTCACCTTATGTTAGGTGGGGAACAGGGTAGAGCTTTTTCATGTCAAAGGAGATTCGTGGCCTTTTAGCAAAACCAATAGAGAGGAAAGACAACCATCAGAGAGCAGGGAATAAAAAATATTTGTGGGACAGAATGGATGGATGATAAAATGCCTTTTCAGGTACATAGTCATACAGATATGCTAATGATTTAAAGTGATAAATATCAAATCAATTTTTCATTTCTCCAACTGGAAAAATTTTAAACTTATGGGAGAAGTCATGCATACATACATAGTGATCATAAAAATTATATCTGAAAAGGATTTTAGAGATCATCTACTCCAACCCTTCCTTTAATTTTACAAATGAGGTGCAGATAGACTCATGACTTGACCAAGGTCATATAATAAGTAATATTTGTGATTTGAACTCACATATATTGATTCAAAATCCAAGTTTTTTTTTTTTTTTCCCTCACTACATCATGCTGTCTTTATTTAGAAGTATAATGCATATTCACATCATAGTATATTTAGCATGATATATGTATGTTATAACAGACCTTTAAACCATGAAATTAAAATTTTCTTTGCTAAAACAAAATTCATGCTTTGTTTCTTATGGCAATGTCCTATATTACTTGATTGTTGAGCTAGTATATCATGAACTTAATTTATCTGTCTGGTCCTCAGAAAAAAGATTTATAGGATATGCCAGAGAGGCTCATAATATACTGATTCTTTTTTCCCATCTTGGTTACAGCAGCTAATGAAAACATCTACTAAAACATGGAATCGTTGCAATCCTTACTATGAAAATAAGTAGACACATGACTAGAATCAGATTTTTTTATAATATTGAACTAAGCAAAATTACTCAAATCATATCTTTTCAGATTCTTAGGAAAAGAAAAGTGCATAACCTTCAACTGAAGTTAGCTTTGTGAGTTTGTGTCACTATTTTTTTGCTCACATATTTTATTTTTCAAAAAGTTGAGGTAAAAATTACACACTTCTGTAATTACATAGATGACATTTTTGTCAGTTGTAAATTCGTTTTCTGCCCATTGTATTTGGTGGTTTGCCAGTGCTTTACAATTCTGCAAAAGTTAGATGAGATTATGGATATCCTTTTATGTCAGTCTCCCCAGCCACTAAAAGACATTCTGCTTGCTGGTCACAGATCTATGTATGGGATAGGTCCAACAGTTGATAATTAGTTCTAATAGTAATGTGATTTATTAATGTAAGAACAAATATTCTCTTAATCTGGTTGATAAATATAAATGATGATTTCAAGCAAGAAATTTCCATAATTATCTTTTCACCTTTGTTTGACCTCTTTCCTCTAATGTCTTCTATTTTCTCTGCCATCTATCCAAAATTTAATGTAAGGTCTAAATTAGCATGAGTTCCTTTCATCAAATCCTCTAATTCTTATTTCAACTTTCTGTGATTTGGCACCATTTCCAAAGAATTTTAATTCTGGACAGGCAATTTTGAACTCGTTTATAAACTTTATCTCACTTGCTATGATTTCATATGTTCTAATTATTCTCACTCAGAAGTTGGTAAGCTACTTGAGGAAATATGAACTCTGCTTTTGGCTTTTCACACAATAAAGAGCAGAATATATAGTACAAGGGCAATATATTTTGGGAGCAGCTAGACTGCAGAATGGATGGAGCATTGGGCTTAGAATGATGAGGATGTAGCTTTATCAATTCAAATCTTTGCTCAAATACTCACTAGATTTTTGACCTTAGGCAAGTCACTTAACCCTCTATATCTCAGCTTTTTCATGTATAAAATGAATTGGAGAAGGGAAATCTAAACTCTTCTATTAAAGTTACTAAGCAAACTCCCATGGGGTTCTGAAGAGGCACAGCAAAATTCATAAACAACAATGCATTCTTTTTATTATATTGCAATTAATGTTATAATAATATTTTATATCAACATAATACTTTATATCTACAACTGCACACACATAAATATATGTGTATATACATATACATACATATATATATATATATTTATATAAATGTATATGTATGTGTGTGTGTGTGTGTGTGTGTGTGTGTGTGTGTGTGTGTGTGTGTGTGTAATAGTTGAGGCAGAGGGAGAAATCTGAGTCTAAATGGAAGGCAAAGAAAGATTTTGTTGTCTGTGGCATGGCATGAATTTGTTTTTATTTTATTAAAATTTCCCAATTGCACTTAAAATCTGCATAGTTTTAATAGTCTTTATTTACATAAGTTTTGTCAAGTTATTTGCTATTTCTGGGCTTTCATTTCCCAATTTCATAAAAATGAAGTTAGAACATGTTGCTAGAGGAAACTTTAGACATTTAAATCTATTATCACAGTTAATCTATTCAGCTACCCTATAAGGTAGGTCATGAAATTATTATCATTCGATAATGAAGAAATCAAGACCCTCTGAGAGTGAGTATTTTTCACTCAAAGTGATACATCTTATAAGTGGTGGAAAGCTAATCTTCTCATTTTCAATCCAGTTCTCTTTCCATTAAGCATAGAATCATGTTTCTTCCTTATTAAACTGTCTTTGCTAAGAACAAAAGTGAGGATAGTGATTATGATAATGGTAATTAAGAATTATTATTAGTAATTACACCTTTGCCTTTTGCACATATCTGATCATTACATGGGCTAGTTAACTTCTCTCAAGTTCATTAACCTAGATATTTTGTCCTATTTCATAGTTTTAAGAATAAATTAGGATTGAATATTAATGAAAATAGTAAAATGTAAATCTATCTACCAGAAAAAAATAATTTACACTTGATGAACATTCAGTAGAAAGATGAATCCCCTCAATAAACAAGTAGCAAAGAGAGTAATTCTTTGGATATTATACAAGAATAGTTTTTTGAGGGATTAGGGAGCAAAAGGATTCTGATAAGATATATGTTCAATATAAATGTGAATATTATTATTGTTATTATATTGTAAATCAAATATGTGGTGTGATAGAGATAGTTTTAAGGAAAGTTAATAAAGGAATTGTAAACAAGAAGAAACACACATTCCACAGGCAATAATACCATGTACTGAACTAGGTTCAATGTAATTGGGAAATATTTTTTTAATGAAAAAATACAATAAAATATAAATTTTTTTATTAAAGCTTTTTAATTTCCAAAATATGTGCATGGATAATTCCTCAACATGAAAATTTGCAAAACCCTGGGTCCCAATTCCCCCCTTCTCTCCACTCCTCCCCCTAGATAGCAAGTAATCCAATATTTGTTAAATATGGTAAAAATATATGTTAAGTAGAATATATGTATACATATTTATACAGTTATCTTGCTGCACAAGAAAAATCAAATCAAAAAGGAAAATAAAATGAGAAAGAAAATAAAATACAAACAAACAACAAAAAGTGAGAATGCTATGTTGTGATTCATGCTCAGTTTTACAGTTTTCTCTCTGGGTATAAATGGCTATCTTCATCACAAGGTCATTGGAATTGGTCTGTATTACCTCATTGTTGAGAAGTTCCATGCCCATCTGAATTCATCATAGTATATTCTTGCTGTTGCCATGTATAATGATCTGTTTCTGCTCATTTCACTTAGCATCATTTCATGTAAGTCTCTCCAGACCTCTCTGAAATCATCCTGCTGATAGTTTCTTCCATAACATATATATATATATATATATATATATCATTCTCCAATTGATGGGTAACCACTCAGTTTATAGTTTCTTATCACAAAATGTTTTGCCCATGTGTGTCCTTTTCCCTCCTTTAAGATCTCTTTGAGATATAAGTCCAGTAGAAACACTGCTGAATCAAAGGATATGCACAGTTTGATAGTCTTTTGGGCATAGTTCCAAATTGCTCTACAGAATGAGTTGGATCAGTTCACAACTCCACCAGCAATGCTTTAGTGTCCCAATTTCCCCACATTCCAGCCAACAATCATCTTTGTCCTTTCCTGTCATGTTAGCCAATCTGAGAGGTGTGTGGTGATATCTCAGAGTTGTCTTAATTTGCATTTCTCTGATCAGTAATGATCTAGAGTACCTTCTCCTATGATTAGAAATAGTTTTAATTTCTTCACCTGAAAAATTATCTGTTCATATCCTTTGATTATTTATCAATTGGAGGGTGGATTGAATTATAATAAATTTGAGTCAATTTTTTATCTATTTTAAAAATGAGGCCTTTATCAGAACCTTTGAATGTAAAATGTTCTCTCAATTTATTGTTTCCCTTCTAATTTTATTTGCATTAGTTTTGCTGTACAAAACCTTTTTAACTTAATATTATAAAATTATCTATTTTTTGTTCAGTAATGATTTCCAGTTCTTCTTTAGCCACAAATTCTTTCTTTCTCCATAGGTCTGAGAATTAAATGTATTTTGTTGTTCTAATTTGTTTATTATATCATTCTTCATGTTTAAATCCTGAACCTATTTTGACCTTAGCTTGGTATATATTGTAAGATGTGGGCCAATGCCTAGTTTTTGCCATACCAGTTTCCAATTTTCCCAGCAGTTTCTGTCAAATATTGAGTTTTCATCGTCAAAGCTGAGGTCTTTGGTTTGTCAAACACTAGATTACTATAGTACTTGATGTTTTTGTCCTGTGAACCTAATCGATTGCACTGATCAACTAATCTATTTCTTAGCCATTACCAAGTGGTTTTGATGGCCATTGTTTTGTAATATTGTTAAATATCTGGCACAGCTAAGCCATATTCATTTGCAATTTTTTTATTAATTTCCTTGAAATTCTTGATATTGTGTTCTTCCAGATGAACATTGTTACTTTTTTTCTAATACTATAAAATAATTTCTTGGGAGTTTGATTGGTATTGCACTGAATGAGTAGTTTAATTTAGCTTTATTATTATTATTATTATTATTATTATTATTATTATTATTATTATTATTATTATATTAGCTTGGCCTACCCATAAGCACTTGATATTTTTCCAGTTGATTAGATCTGACTTTATTCATGTGGAATTGTTTTGCAGTTGTTATCCCATAGTTACCAAATATTTTATATTATCATCAGTTATTTAAATTGGAATTTCTCTCTGTATGTCTCACTGTTGGATTTTTTGGTAATATATAAGAATGTTAATGATGTCTGTGGATTTGTTTTGTATCATGCAACTTTACTAAAATGGTGTATTGTTTCTAGTAGTTTTTTTAGTTAATTTCGTAGAGTTCTCTAAGTATATTAACATATCATCTGCAAAGAGTAGTAATTTGTTTCCTCATGAACTACGCTAATTCCTTTAATCTCTTTTTTCTTCTCTTATTACCAAAGCTAGCATTTCCATTACAATATTGAATAGTAATGGTGATAATGGGCAAACTTGTTTCATCCCTGATTTTATTGGGAATGGTTCTAGTTTATCCCCATTGGGTATGATGCTTGCTGATGGTTTAAAATATATACTACTTATCATTTTAAGGAAAACTCCACCTATTTCTATACTTGAGTGTTTTTAATAGAAATGAGTGTTGGAATTTATCAAATGATTTTCCTATTTCTATTAAGAAAAATATATCATTTTGTTAGTCAATTATGCTAATAGTTTTCCTAATATTGAAGCAGCCCTGCATTTCTGCCATAAATCCTACTCAATCATAGTATATTATCCTGGAGATGACTTAGAAATAGATAATGTTACTATATCTTTTCCCCCCAAGTTAATGTGTGCTAGAAAGGATCTTTTGTATATTTTAATGACTCCATTTAAAATTTTTTTTTGACATTCTGGTTATAAGTAAATGTTACTTGATTACTAAAAGCTTTCCTCTAGTTCTAGTGTGATTCTGAAATTCTGATAATTGAATTACTCTTTTTAATTGATGTTTTATGCCAAAATTAAGGGAGAAATCATGTATTATTGACATATAAAGCTATCTGTATGACTAAAAAATATAATTTCTTCACAATTCTAGACTCCTTTTTTTTCCCCTGAGGCAATTGGTGTTAATTGATTTGACCAGGGTCACACAGATAGGAAGTATTATGTGTCTGAGGACAGATTTGAACTCAGTTCCTCCTGACTTCAGCACTGGTACTCTAACTACTATGCCACCTAGCTGCTCCTAACATTTCTTTTATCTAATGTGTTCTAGAGAATGTATTGACTTGAATTGAATGAAGAAGTTTCTCACTAGGATATTTTTATATTTATTGTTGATGAGATTTCACATATAAAAACATTAAAATAAAAAAACATGGAGAAAATTACTATAATAAACTAAGATTAAGCTGCAGTAATAATTTTATCATGTTTATTTTAAAAGAAAAAATTAGAGGTAAGCGAAATAGATATAGGAATATATGGGAAATGTCTTTTCCCATAGGACTATTGATTCCCATAGGACTATTGATAGGTTATGAAATGTAGTGAAATCTTCTAGCAATAGGAAGACAATTGTGTATATGGGATAAGGATATGGATATGTGAAAAGGCTCCTAAGACCCCATAATTGTATAGGCATCAATGGCAAATGTAATTGACCAAACAATTCTGTATTAGCCATTCTCTTTCTGAATGAATTAAAATATCACGATCTCTTTTATCATAAAACATTAAAATATTATATTATGTGAATCCTACATTTATTTTCTCTCAGACAGCATTGTAGTCCAGTAGATAGAATCCTGAGTGTGGAATTAGAAAGACTCCTATTCCTGAGGTCAAATCTGCTATTAGACATATTAACTAATCTTGTGACCC